>NW_021163604.1:0-33259 GCF_004324835.1 Dendronephthya gigantea | reverse complement strand
ATCGCCAAAACGCTCTGGTGTTGAATCTTTTTTCACTATTACGATATCTCCATCTTCAATTTCTCTTGACCTCGAGTTCTTTGATTTGACACTCGACTGTTCCCTTAAACTTGTTAAAACTCTCGTCTCCACTGAGCCGTTAACTGTTGTAGCAATGTCCTGTGATAACGAATTCGTTTCGTAAGTGATCGATTGGTGCTCACTACTCGTGGTGGGAACTATTGGGTTGAGTGGTTATTTTTCGTCCATAGACCAGGTCAGAGGGAGTTAAGGGTCGTGATATGGAATCATCGTCTCCATAAACATACGTTATCGGTCTTGAATTAATTAACGCTTCTATCTCGATAAGTATTGTTTGAAGCTCGTCAACAGAGAGTGTTGATTTTCCAATAATCTTCTTCAACGGTCGTTTACGCTACGCACTAACCGTTCCCAAAATCCGCCCCACCAGGGGCTCGCTCCACGATAAAATTCCAAGTAATTCGTTTTTCAGCCAGAAACTGCTGAACGTCTTGCGAACGAACAATTCTTTGGATTTCTTTATCTGCCGCCTTGAAGGTCTTCGCGTTGTCAGAAAGTAAAGTTGCTGGTAGACCACGCCTGCTCGAAAATCGTCGAAACGCTAACAGGAAGGCTGGAACACTAACACCTCGAGTTAGTTCTAGATGCACGGCTCTAGTCGATGCACAGGTGAATAACAACACGTAGTATTTCTCGCCATTTGCGTAAAGCGGACCTGCGAAGTCCAGACCCGTGTGCGTAAAGGGAGGATCGTCAACCACTCGAACTTCGGGTAAATCAGGCGTTGGTTGCGTTTTGAACGAAGCACCTTCGTATCTTGCGCAAACTAAACACTTCTTTAAAACTCTCTTTACGCTCTCTCTTCCGCGAAGAATCCAGAAACGTTCTCGAACTGTGGTCAAGGTGGATCGCACGCCGTCGTGCTGTACACTCTTATGTATATTCTCGATTAACAATTCCACGAAATAATTCTTTGACGGCAAGAATACCGGATTCTTGCAGTTGGCCGGTAAAGGTGAATTGTTGATACGTCCCTTACAACGAATGATTCCCTTTTCATCGCAAAAAAGACCAAACTGGATCATATAAATAGTGTTCGATTCTTGCTTCGAGTTTGTTGTCAAAAGTTTGTACTCCGTAGGAAACGATTCGCGCTGCACGGCTTTAATCCACAGAGTTTCAGCTTCATTCACCTCCTTAGCTGTAAGTTCATCTGTTGTTGTTTCTTTATTAACGCCTTGATTCTTTGCATTTCGCAAGAACCTCAAAACATACGCTGTTGCTCGTAAAACCTCGATAATTTACTGAATCGTGTAATGTCTATTACATTCGCTATACAGTGGTCCTCCGAAATCGCTTCATTTGTCGCCAAGGTGTGAATAACTTCGTGTGATCGCTTGACAATCTCTACCATCGCATCGTCGCTAATCGTCGTTTCTTGTGCTGTCATATCGCTTGGCCATGTCGCCGGGGAATGGTGGAGAAAGTCCGGACCTCTCCACCAAGTTTCGCTAGTCGCTAATTCTTTCGCTTCGAGCCCACGAGACGGAAGATCAGCGGGATTTTCTGTTCCCGGGCAAAACCGCCACGAATCCTTAGACGTTAAACTACGAATCTCTGCGACTCTGTTTCGAATATACTGTTTCCAACAACGATCGTTCTTGATCCAACACAACGCCGCCGTTGAATCCACCCAGTGAGTGGTATCGACTTCTCCTATGATATCTCTTATCTTCCTAGTTAATCGTGCTAGGATCAGCGCTCCTAGCAACTCCAATCGCGGAATACTTTGCTGCTTAGTTGGGGCTACTCGGGTTTTCGCCGCGACCAATGTAATTTGTACTCGACCATCACTGTAAATGGACCTCAAATACACTACCGCAGCATACGCATTCTTCGACGCGTCACTAAAACCGTGCAGCTCTACCGTAATCGTATTCGTGTCCTTGCAGAAATAATATCTAGGAATTCGAATTGAATTCAATTGAATAATCTCACTTCGTAATGCTAAAAACTTCAGTTTCAGTTCGCCGACTAATTCCTGATCCCAATCTACTTTATCGAAACAAGCAATTTGAAAAAGTATCTTTAACGTCACTGTAAACGGAGAGATCAAACCTAGCGGATCAAAGATCTTGGCGACCAGAGACAACAACGAACGCTTAGTAATAGGTAGCGAATTTGCATAAATTTGCAACTCAACGAAATCAAAGAAAATCGTGTCCGTGCTAGTATTCCAACGAACTCCTAGTAATTTTACGATGTTACTTGACGTAGCTGTTCCTTGACTCGTCGTCGACTTCGCATAAGACTCATCGTCTTCTCGAGAAACTACGTGCTTCGTTTCGCGCTTTGACTCGACTTGCTCGATTTTTTTCTAAAACCTCCGAGGAATTAGAACTCCACTTCCTCAAGTTGAACCCGCCCTTCGCCATGATCTCCTTTGATCTTTCGTAAATTTTAAACGCCTTCGAAACGCTACTCTCCCCCGTTAATAAATCATCCACGTAAAACGCTTTCGAGAGCAACTCCGCCATTTCCGGTTCGCTTTTCTTGAAAGAGTCGAGATGATACTGTATTACGGAACCAAGAATCGAGGGGGATGGTCTCAGACCAAACATCAAACGACTGAAACGAAGGACTACAGTTGTGGGATCATCATCGAAGGGGTCGTCAAACCACAAGAAACGTAACATGTTTTTGTGCTCGTTTTTACACCAACCATGAGAAAGGCCTTCTCTATATCCGCCGTAATTGCGATGGAGTTTGAACGAAACCTTACGAGCATATCGAAAATATGAGGGATATAGTTCGGGCCGTTTTCAAGACAGTCGTTTAAGGAAAGTTCCTGCGTTCCCGATTTTGCGGACCCGTCGTAAACTATCCGAACCTTCGTCGTTTCTTTGTCTTGGCGAATGACAGGGTGATGTGGGGAATAATGCGTTCCAACACTGCTCGTGGGATCATGCTCGCTTTCTGGAACTCTTTCGACAATACCAGCCTCGAGCTGATCTCGAATGATCTTGTCGTACTCGATTAATAACTTCGGTTGCTTACGTAACTTGCGGTATAAGGACAACAAACGGTTGTTGCACGATTCAAAATTTTCGGGAAGAGGTAAACGATCACGTTTCCACGGTAAACTTACTTCGTAACGCTGTCCGTTAAATTCTATGTCCGGACAAAACTCGCTCGAGATTAAATGCGGGTCATCAACTGCTTCGTCGCAAATCCCAATCGCTTCTACGTCCCAGAAACGTTTGAGTTCATGCGTAATCTCGTCAGGTATTTCGTTTGGGTAATTCAATTCACTCCCCCCTGAAATGATAAGATTATTGACAACCTCGGTTTGGTTGCCCACGGATGGAGGTTCGGTTGGACCCGACAAAACCCAACCAAATTTGCTCTCAATCGCAAGGGGACCACTTTCTCCACGAATAACTTCGCCTGTGATAAGGTCCCAGTAGTAATCGGACCCAATCAAAACATCGATACCTTCTCGGTCGTTAGTCGTACAATCAGCCAACTCTAAATCATGCAAGTGTGGAAATTCAGATATATCAAGGTTTGTCCCTAATGGTGTGCAAATGACAGGAAAACTTAAGGCTGAAATCGGGAAACACTGTCCGTCACGATTCTTGAACTCGAGCGAAAACTCTTGACATTTCTGTGTCTTGTATTTGTTATTACCGAAAGTGTTTAATCGTAAAGTCTCACGTTTTCCTGGCTTTAAATCTAGTTTAGCTCGTAAACTGTCCGTAATATAGGACCTTTGACTGCCATTATCAAAGAGAATTCTCACAGGTGTTGATCGCGAACCATCTTCATTTATTGCAGTTGTACATGCAGTTTGTAACAAAACGTACCTTTTATTCGTGCTCGGTGCAGCAGCCGTTGTGATACCTTCGGTTTCCTCCAAATTCTGATCTTCTGGTTTCGGAAGCTTAGACTCGTGCCCTTTACCGCAAATCGACTGGTGATGTGATCCATTACAATGCCGACAGTTTCTGGGGCTCCTACAATCTCTAACGTGGTGCCCCTTGTAGAGACACCTAAAACATCGAGCAGAATTCTTCAAAATTGCTTTACGCTCATTCACTGACACGACTTTCTCGCATGAGGCCGAATAATGCCAACCACTACAAAATACACACTGGATTTTTGACCCAGTTTGCCCATGATTCGACTGTCCATTAGAACTTGGAGGCTGTCCTTCACCACCTCTTGTACCAGCTAATAGACTGTTCGCAGTAGGTGTCTGACCTTTCACACCCTCGTCTCGCTTATTGGGGGCCCCCCTCTCTGTCGTTGACCTTGTCGCTTCGCTAACTTCACGCGCTTCAATTTCGAATTTGATAGTCTTAAGTAAGTCCTCGATTTTCCATACTTCCTTTGTAGCTTTTCGGGCTATCTCTAGACGAATGTCACTTGGCATTTTGGACATTATAATGGGAATCAACAAACTGCCATACTGTTCTGATGATACGCCTAAGGAAGCTAGTCCTCGTACATGCACACTAATTTTATCGTACACAAACCTGAGGGATGTTAGACGATCTCCCGTACAAGCTTGTATTTTGAGCAGTTCATCCATGTGTGCAGTAATTATTTGCTGTGGTCGCCCGAAACGATCTTGTAAAATCTCTATTGCACTGTCATAATTTGCTCCGGTTAGAGTTAATCCTTGAATTGAACGTGATGCTGGGCCCTCCAATAGCGAATTCAAATAGTTAAATTTGTCTATCTTTGAAATCTCGTTATTATTGTGAATTGCGGATTCAAATGAATCCCAAAACGTATTCCATTTCGTTACTTGTCCCTTGAACTTTGTCAATGATAGTTTTGGTAACTTTGTTTTCGATGACGTCACTATTGATTCGGTTGCATTTGCACTACTAGTACTAGTGTCAAGATTGCTGTCATTGTGTATATTGATGCTATCGTTAATTCCACCCACGTTTGCTGTGTTACTCTCAGTTTGATTTGAATTCTCGACTGTAAGGCTCGCATTCGATGTGCTACTACCTTCGTTTTGACTTGAACCGTCGACATTTACAACTGAATTTCGACTAATTTGACTCACCGTATTCTTGCTTGTTTGTTCATATAAAAACTTCTCGACCTTCTTAATCGCGTTCAAAAGTCGTCCTTCTACTTCAGCTGCCTCTTCGATTTCGCCCTCGATATCTTTCACGTCGCATATTGTAATTATTTCCTCGTCAATTTCGTTCAACAGTTTCAACTTTTCTTGTAACAACTTGTTTATTATTTCGCCTCGACTCGTATCGCATTCATCGCTCGTAACTACCGCATCTACTTCCTTCGCAAGCTTCGTACTAACTCAGTAGAGTCGCACTGCTCGGAAGGTCGATTGTGATTGGTTATATGTAATTGGCGGTTGCAGTGGTTGCAGCCAATCATGTGTAAAGGAGCTGCAGGGAAAAACCTCGGGAAAAAGCTCTCGAATTATTCCAATATCAATCGAGTACCACGACCAGTATTCACGAAATTAATATCAAGATTTTGAACGAGTGGTTGCTTGTCTGTTATTTTTGGCTCTTTTT
The DNA here is from genome assembly GCF_004324835.1 of Dendronephthya gigantea. NCBI lineage: Eukaryota > Metazoa > Cnidaria > Anthozoa > Malacalcyonacea > Nephtheidae > Dendronephthya > Dendronephthya gigantea. The sequence continues at coordinate 27,674 of NW_021163604.1, read as the reverse complement.
TAGTGGTTATGGATGTTAACAGTTGTGGAATCTTAACGTGTGGATGAAATTTCAGCGATATTTTCAGCGACTATAATATATACACTTTTGTTTATTACAGTATCGCCCGATATTTATATTAAAGGCGTTGTTACACTTTCACATCAACTTACAAATGAGCAAAAAATTGGAAAAACAATGTTGTGTCGATTAAAAAACAGCTCATAACCTTCTACATGTTTTTGAAATAATTTTTGTGTTAAAATTGGTCACGCGTAAACTTCTTTCGAAACATTGTTGCGTTCGTTGCGAGTTGGTGTTGAAAATTGCTATAAAAAGTTAAAAACTATAATTTACCTATAAGGCCAACTAGTTCATAAAGTGAAACATTAAAGCTTATAAGTATATTAATTCCAAAAGGCACAACTATAGAATACCCCACAAGGTTATTTAACTGTCTATTCAAATAACTAATTCATACACTAGAAATGAATAACTATTTATTGATTTGTTTTCTTTTAACATTTCATATAAAATCATACTTTATAATATATGGATTTTCATAAAGTTTAGAGATGTGGGGTCATTTACTAAAACGTGTTTTATTCATGGTGGGGTATTCTATAGTTATTCCATTGGTGAGTAAAATTATCTGTACCAAACACTATAGCTTATGGTAATTAATTACAGTGGACAATTAATTACCTATTACTGGTTGATGGGGACTTTGGCACTTTTATCAATTTAATTGTCCAATTTTGGATAATTAAAATATCAAGGTATGGATGAAATTCCATCTGTTAAATCACAGTTGGTTGAAGGATGAACAGTATCCCTTGATTAACCATGGTTAAAATGTATTAAAGATCTTTGAGGCCTGTTGTCCAGTAACACCCTTTTGTTTCTATTACTGGAACTCTGGAATGTTATGTTAATATGGTTTTGAATTGAAATTTGTTTTCATTAAATCACTGCCCTTTGTCCTCTGCGACAGCTTTATGCCCCTCCCTAGTGAAGGTCTTGTGTAACAGTGCTATTGTACTGGTAGTAGATAATGTAACAGTGCACCATTGTAATTAGATAATGTAACAGTGCACCATTGTAATTAGATATGACAGTCTTGAGCACATGTATATAGGGAGCACGAGAATGAAATAAAAGACTCTTAGAAACTGAATTCAACGTGTGTGTGTCTCAGGCAGCTCGGCCCGTTACACTTGAGTGTATATATTATCCAAAATAGCCATGTAATGATCCAAAGTATAATCTTCCTTCAGGAATTGCAAGTAAAGTCAGAACACCCAAAAATGGCAGTCTAAAACGCGGAATGGAACATTTGAGATTCTGAATTTTTATTCGTTTTTATTGCTAATTTGCAATACTTCTTGTATAAATGGGTAAATAAAGCCCCATTAGTTCGTACTATCCGTATTTATGTACGTATGTATAATGTAGCGACGTAATTGCTTGAATGTTTTTGAATGTGCATGGCGATAATTACAGAGATCTGAGAATAGATGTCAATCATAACGCTGTCAATCAATCATTGGTTTGGAATTGCACGTGTTCTGTTCGACCGCATTCTTCGTTTTCGGAAGTTGTTATGTAATCCAAGCTGATAAACTTGCCTTTTTTTGAATTGTGATCGGAAAATATTTCTTTCAAACTAAAGATTTTCTATTTCATCGTGTTAGCTACGCCCTTGGGAACCGAGATCGGAGTATAACTAAACTTTAGGTAAGTAAATTCTCTTCTTTTATTTTACGACGTTGTAAACAACTGATCAAGTAGATGCGTGTTTTCCTTTTTAAAGCATAACGATAGCTTTTAATTTAGTGAGTAAAATATGTACAGCACAGGAAATGCTATTTCTCCTCAAAGCCTTTTTGGACATAAGCCGCTCGAAAGCCTGTATATTTGAAAATCTCTCGTTGGCTGAAGTTGCCGAAAACAATCACACATGTACAAGTCTGTAATCATGAAATAGTAATCGAGATTTTATTGTTGAGATTCAGCAAAAATGAAATTTTTTGGTTGTACACATTTTTACAGCTAGTGTAACTGTATTGTAATATATGCACAGGAAAAAAAGACAACAGTGTTTTAAAATAAACAGTCTATACCAATATTTCGGAATTTAGATGTCGGCGACACGGTGTTGATAGATCGTAGATCATGCAGGGTCTTTGTATTCCGAATAAAGAATTATATATCATCGACAAATAAATCATGAAAAGACTATGTTTACACCACTGAAATACAGAATAGATGGAAGGATGGAAACTGAAGCCGAATTTCGGTCGGCTTTCAACATTAACATTCAAATTTTTGAACAGGCATTTTTTCTTCAAATCTCCCAACATTTTTATATCTATTGGCATACCTAAAAAGTACATTGTATGTGTAGTACCCGGTAGATGTCGTGTGCCGCAACTATATTTTCTTTTTCTTAGGGTTGTCGCTATGAGCTCAGCCTCAGGCTCAGCCATAAAAACGAGTACCAAGCGAGGGGCAAGTAGCTGTCCTCAATGCCATGCTACTTACTTTAACCGATATAAGCCACCGAACTGCCCAACGTGCAACTACGATCTGGGTGGCACATATATTCCAAGAAAGAAAGCGCGTTTGGCAATACCAGAATGCACTGAAATACTTAAAGGAGAAATGGCAATATATTCATCAAAGACCAGCTGTCACGACGACAGATGTTTGCTGGTGATTGAAAAGAATGGAAAAATTTGTCATCACCCAGAGTGCAAGGACATGCGGGCTGTTCTAGTAAACAGCGACCAACTGGCAAGTTTTGAATGCAAACATCTGGAAAAGGTGAAGAACTCCATTGAACCGCTGGCAAAATACATCAACTTCCCGGTGCTGGAGGCATATCCGTGTGATTTAACAACAAAAGCTGCACTGACCGAAGTAAAAACGACATGCGGCGAACATTTACCCATTGCAGTTCAGGTTTCCCCAACAATGTACTGCGTTTTTGGAAAGCCGACAGCTAACAACCCAGTTGGATACTGCCATGTCCGAGTGACGGAGACCACTGTGCGATGCTGTTCGAAAGATTGCAAGATGATGATAGGAAAGAGCAAACAACTGAAATCGAAGTGTCTCTGCATTCACGTGCATATGCTCCTGTGCTTGGGTATTGTCAAGAAAGATTCACCTGCGATGGGCAACGCCAACGACGAACCTACGCACAATGCCGTCAACGCCGAGAATGAAGACCACCAACAAGTTTCGGAAAGCCTGTCACGCTCAAATACAATTGAGCTAAACATGAAACGTTCACTGCCTACTCCCATTCCAAAAGAGATCATTTGCAAACCAGGAGTAATAGATTCGTCACCTGCTGGGTGGCCAGAAATCCTTGAGCCATCGGAAACATTATGTGGTTTATGTAGTAGTCCTCTTGGGGAAGGGAAAGCACACCATGGTTCTAGAGGGAAATCGTATTTGTTGACGGAGTTGAATCCCTTTAAAGAGATAAAAGTTCGCGTGAAAATGTGCACCAACACTAACTGCTCAGCAATGAATCAAATTTTCCCGTATGAGCTTGGTATGTTTAAGTAGTTTCTTTAATTCTTGTTGATAAAAATACGTTTTGAAGCCTATTCACACGACCCGTTTTTTGGGTACTGATTTTTTCCATGGATACTGACAAGTCAGTGAGGTATCAGATCCAGCCAAAAAGAAACGGGCCGTGTGAACAAGCGTTCTCGAGGGCAAAGCGGGCATTTATTACAGTGACAAACAACATTTGTTATAAAAGTGTAAGTTCACATGCAGTACTAGTTACCTAACTACTAAAAATAAGACCCACAATATGTCATGGACCAGAAAATATGTTCATGGACTGCTTATATATGAGCCCGTTGAGCTGCGTTGATTTTGGTTTCTAGGGTTAAGGGTAAGCTCCCGAGATGCATATTTTTCCAATTACCTCTTTCATTTTCAGGTCTTTTCAACATAAGCGACAAGATTCTAGTCCCGTTTCAAATTTTGCTGGAATGGAGAGAATTATTTAGAAAAGGAGTTCCAATCTCAATAGCGATAATAAGCAAACTTAATGCGATGGCAGAAAGGGCTGCAGTAAGTATTCCTATAGTGTTTCAAATAGATAAACATATATTCTGATAATTGATACCCAAACTAATATTGCCATCAATATTGGATCAGCGATGTTGATTATTGGAAGGTGTAGCATATTCTTCGGTCGTTTAACTAACCTTTATTGCGGTTAGATAGTCATTTACATACGTGTAGCTACTAACGATTAACGATATATATTCGTCTTATACCAGACTAACTGCCTGACTGAATAACCTTTCAACACTGATGATATATGTTGATGACACATACAAACGGTTATCCGATCACTGATACTGTTATAAGCAGTCTAATTGCCGTGAAACTGTTTAATACCAGTGAGTCAATTCCTTACAGGAGCCGCCTGAACGAAATGTAATTGAAAACTTGGCAAACTACATTTACAATGGCTACTACTGCTTCGAGGCTATCACTGACCGTGATTTAGATTCTGTTGTATGTGGGATATGCGGTGTCATCGGAAATGTGTACTTTGGCGATGGAAATGAAAAAAACTGTTGCGGTATTGGCCAGGTAATTCACTCTTTCCTGTCAAATAATAACTATTGAAATTATCAGCAACTGATTGAAGAACTTCAAAGGGACATTATATAAGTATCAAATATTTGTATACCTAGCTTCGGGATGTATCGATATTCGATAGCCATTAAAAGGAGTCACGCATTTCGTATCATTTGGTATAGATAGACTATACGCAACCAGAAAATGTATCTGAAAGTTCGCCCCCGACATTGGAACCCTTTTTAAATAAAATAAAACGGCGGTGGGTAGAAAGCACCTCATATACGAAAACAGCAGAAAAATTCAAAGTGCACGTGGCTGATATCCCACCTGTAATTGCTCCGTCAATGAGAGGCACCCGCCTGTATAACACAGAGCTACAGAAGAACAGCACATTTCTGAAAGAGAATAAAAGCACAAAAGGTTTGTTTTTCTATTGTAACTCGTTTCCACTATTTGAGGCGACTTTTAAGTTCAGAGACATAATTAAGTAAGGCATATTCTATTAGATGTTCAATTTCATCAGCCAAACAGTAATGCAAAACAGCTTCATGAATATTCCTCCCTTTACCTCAATACTCCCTTTCGATAATCACGTCACCGGTCAATTGGCCCGCGAGCTTCGCTTAATGAATTGAAACCATCCTTATAGTATATACTTGAATGTTTAACTAATCGAAAGCGAGGCTCCCAGGCCAAATAAACAGTGAATTACGTAATTATCGCTTAGCATCGACCATCTAACGTTCAACTATTTTAGCCCAATTTGAGAATCTACAACAAAGTTCGCTAAATCAGTTAATATTATATACATAAATTTTACTTGCACCTTACTATTGTCTATTATCAAAAGATTAATCAAGAGCACAGTAAGAGACTTTAAAGCACATACGCGGTGTGCAATAATTGCCTTCGAATATGTTTACTAATATACAGCACTAACTTGTTCTCCAGGTGATCCTGCATTACTGCATTCCATTATTCGAGAAGGAAAATTGGATATGACCAAGTTAAGAGAGCTTGATGAAACATCGCTGAAGTCCTTTTGCCAAGATTGTCGAATCCCAATCGGGGGAAGTCAATGGTGAGTGGTTTTTCAGAGTTTTAAACATGCGAGTATTACATATATATGTACTACCGGATGAGCGGGGAGATGTTTTCGTGGTTAGCAATTAAACAATATACTGCTGTTACATTGGAACTCAGAGGTAGCCATAGAACAGAACATATAAAATAGTTGAATAGTCAATTCATAATATCTATTTCAATTTCTACTCTACAGGAAAAAATGCGTGTTGCATTGCAGACCTTATATGAAACACTATTGGTGGGATCAAGCCCCTGTCATGGCTTTACGAAAGTTCCTGGTCAAACTGGTGGTTTTTACCATATAGTTTGTCGTCATGGAGTGAGTAAATATTTAATAAACTGCAGTCAGTACTTGTAGTGTAGTTAATATCAACCATATATACTGATTGTTAAAATGCATAATTGCATCATTTTTCTTATAAGGTGACGCTGCTTCGAAATTCTTAACTCTGCAAGAATCTGTGAGAGATGCTGCAGACCTCTACCTTTCCTTCAAATATCCACCTTTGATGTTCCTGTGTGATACAGCATGCGGTTTCGCTCGCCATATGGATTGCCGTGTTCCAGAAGTAGCAAATCAGCTATGGGGAAAATTTTCTGGATGTTTTGAAGAACCAACTTTGGGGAAACCTCCTGCTAAGGTCATTTGACATTTATAATATGCTTATAATATTCAACACATAATTAATATATGAGGTACTCTACTAGTATTTTTGAATCTGTCCGACGCAATAGTAATTTACCTTTGACGATTGCCACAATCATCGCAATATAGCGAATTTGGGAAGTGTCTATCGAGATGTTACTATCTGTTTATAGGATAACAGTGTGCCAGTGCTTGCTACTGCCGAGTATAGGAGTGAGGCCACAGAAGCAACCTGCTATGATGATGGGACATTTAAGCATCCAATTACTGGGAATGCAAGAAGATATGTACTTGGTGATAGGTTTCATAATTCTGCGAACCCGCACAAGTCTCCTTTATGTGATTATCACGATATTAATCTTCTCCTGCAATCAAATACCATCAAGACAAGCTACCAGGAATGTGAGAATAACAGAAAAAACATCCGTCGACTCAGAAGTTCATGTGTGCAGGAATTTGGCACTCACTTTTTTTACAATTACCTCATGGACTACTTCCAAAATGAAGATATTGTGAAAAAGCAAAGGCAGCTGGCAGCTGCTAATTTGAAACCAAATCAGGAACTGAAAAGAGACAGGTTTCAACGTTTTGTTGTTATTAACAATGAGTGAAAGTTAGATATACCATCAAGTACAATGTTATGTACCAGTTAATGTAAATTATTAGGCCCAGTTTATACACAATGCTTGCCATCAGATCAAAACATGATATATCATGGCATGCAGTATTTACAATACCATACTTTGTTTGAAGCTGGTTTACGTTTTATACCAACACACACACTATAAAATGAAATAGAAATGTTTTCTTTGTAAAATATAGAAAAAAATGCAGGGCATCATGTAGTGGGTCACTTAAGCCCGCCGGTTTTCCACTGGGCGGAATTTTACGCGCGGAGAGGAATTTTTCATTGTCTGCGTGCTTTCATGCTCCGCTCCGCTCTGCCTTGTGGAAAACAGGCTTATTTTGGAGCAAGCTGAACTAATGAAGTGACAATTCACATGTATTCACTGTAATTACAAAACTATATTATACTTATTTCACGGCCGCACATAATGCACATTGTACTTACCAATGATGCCATTTACAACATTTATCACAGCCAACCCAATTTACCGCCTTGCCATAAATTAGATCCTCTGGGGGTTCATCTTGCCCACAAGTATCACACACAGATTCGTCATCATTGGATACTTAATGTTTAGAGATGAAATTCAAATAAGTTTAACAGGGCAATATAACGAATTAACGATACAATAGTCACCTACAGATCGTACTAGTGAAGTGCACATCATATACAGGGTGTCTCAAAAAAAACGCAACCACTTAAATATGCAGAACATTAATACAGCTCTAAAGCGCAATAGATACGCACCTCTGGGAATTGAAAATGGCGCTTGATCCTCATTTACAATGCTAGAAGTAATTTTAGCTGAACTATGGTGCAAACCCGAACAATATTAATATTCTTGCATATTTAAGTGGTTGCGTTTTTTTTTAGACACCCTGTATATGAGCGTATAAAACAATCAATAATTACATTCTATGGTATATAATGACTTATAGCTGTACAGCACGTTAATAAAAATTATTTTAAACTGCACACATATTTGAAGAGTTGTTTAAAATACGTTCTATTAAACTTTTATACGTTTAAAAATCGTTCTATTAGCATTATTAATAATACTAATTTCTGCAAGGCGGATTTGATTCTATGAAATTGCATATTATTTTTATATTTACCATCATTTGACAGCGTCTCTGTATCTCTTCTCAGAACCCCAACTGTTCCAGATACAGGTTCTGTGAACAGCGCCCTTCTTCCGTCTATGCATAAAAGTGCATAGTTACGTTTTTACATTAATATTTCTCAAAATAGTGTATGCCTGTTATGCCTAATCGTTCCCATAAACTGCGTATTGCTTATTTTAAATTTTGTAAAATGTTGTTGTGTTACATTATAAAAGTCTGAAGGGGTAAAATAAGGAGAAAATAAAGTATGGAGTGCAATCATTGATGTTAACAATTTGAATGTTATCATACATTCACATAAGTAATACAGCCGATTTACTACTGTCCCATTGAAGAATAGATCAGAAAATAAAAATAAAAACGGTAGAAATACAAAAGCTATTATATCTTGTATACTTACTACTCTTATAAGTATTTTGACTTCTTTCTTGGGTGAAAACCCCAACACAATCAGGCGCTATATCTTAAAGGATTGAAGAAGTCAATATAGTTATAGAAGTATAGTATTTTTAATACTATATAGCTACGAAATACGAATGATGCAACTTAAAGGCACGCGCGTAATGTTCAGTTGTCCTACTCGAGCTCTTGTTATGTCATGTTATTTGCATTTATTTCATCCATTTCGTTATTACCTTGATCATCATTTTGATCATTTTCATGATCATTTTCATCATCATTTTTATCATCATTTTCATCATCGTTTTCGTCATCGTTTTCATCATCATTTTTATCATCAATTTCATCATCATTTTCATCATCATCTCCTTTTTCGCCATCTTTACATGGATAAGAAATAATGTGTTATTTTTTATGCCAACCTAACCTAGACACAGTATAGTTCAACACGAATCAGACTAAATTGTAATGTATATACCTTGGTCGCTGTCATGTCCCTCGTATTGTTTGTTTGCTATTCGCATTCCGCTTTCAACACCCTTTAGAGAATAATCACCACATTTTAGAGAATAATCATAAATTGCAAAGTTATAACGCATATACTAGCTAATCATTGATTAATCGATAAATGGTTTTGATTGAATACTTCGGCAGTAGTTTTGAGCTATTTTTATTTCAATTTATATGTTAATTCTTGCGTTCTGCCTCAACAACTTTTCGCGGGGCCCACGAATTCTCTCGACGGCCCTGCATATCATAATCCATGCACGTACCTGAATGAAGACTTTTCGCTTTCTGGGAGTGAGAATATCATACTTTCTCTTGGAATTTGGTGACATATTCTATAAATATATTTAGAGAAAGCCTTACAAAGTTTTTTATTAAGAGTATAAAATCTAGGTGCATGTATAATCGGTATATTATTTACCATTTTGACTGGTATTCCTTAGTAAGGTCTTCGTTAACAATTGTTGACAATAACGATAACACAGAAATGCACAATACTTAATTCTAAAAAGAATTTGTTCTACTATACTTACGTCTGTAATGTGCTCTGATAGGTTTTCAGTAATTACTTCTTGCTCTTCTGAATGGACGTCATGGTTATCATCTTTAAATGGCAAAGTGGCATTATTGCTTGCATATATTTTTCCGTTTGTATGCAGTAAAATCGTATCAACAAGGAGAAAATACTATCAATAGGAATACCTGCAAAGATTTGGCGTATTGACTCAATAGTGACTTCGATTAAATCTTCCACTGTCTCGTCTATTTGCGCTTGGTTGCTACGCCTTCGGCTAACTTGAAATCGTTCACCTTGTTCCACGCCAAGTACACCACATGCTATACAATCAGGTAAGAATTCATAATATAATTATGCGACTTACCACATTCTACTTGCATGGTAATATTTAACAATTAGTCGCCGAAAGCGAGGTGATTACAAGCCTATATTCACTGAGCTGAGGCGAAGTGAATATTGGCTTGTAATCACCGAGCCTGTATGAGGCGACTATATAATTGTTTTAGTAAAAATTTCGAGGAGTTTACAAATAATAATCAACATAGTTTTATAAAAACGTATAATTACTTCAAATTTCTTAGTTAAATTACAACAACATATTCACGGGCCAGCTAGTGACTATCGCTTCAGTGACAGTGAATCTTGACCAATCAGAATGCAGGAATATGAATAGTTACCTCGAAATTTATACTAAATAGTATTCACTTTGTAGTTTATAATATATAATATATAAGACTTACCACATTCTACTTCGTTAACAAGGTTTTATCAAGCACGTGTTTAGGAATTTTTATGCCTTTTGCACCACGCGAGAGATTCTGATTTCGTTGTCTCAGATCTGCTATGGTTGTTTCGCTGCTTTTTGCGAAATACAGCGTCTGTGTTTTTCCCGTGTCGCACAACTTTAACAATTCTCGTTGAATCTCCTGTAAAATTAATAAAATGAAATGTTAACAATGTGAAATATGCTGCATGTTCCGCCACGAGTTCCATAACTTTATAAATATTTTTAAAATATGGTTTATATTATATATAGTAGCCATATATATGAGGTTACACATTTTATTTGCCTAGACGCCTCTGCCTCTGGTTCAAGAGAATTGCTTGTGCGAATGCATTTTGTGTATTACCTCTCTTCTTATGCTGGCAAAAGTCTCTAGAACTGAGATAGCTAGGCCGAACGCTGGCTGGAACGTGCCGCTGCATTTTACACTAGTGTGTGGCGTTATCCACTTCAATGCCGCCTGTAAACGAAATTGAAAAACATAACTGGAGAACATCGCCAAGGTATAAATTATAATATATATGAAATGTTCGATGTATTATGCAGGTCAATGCACATCACCAAGTAAATTGTTAAAGAAATTTATCAAATCTAACATTTGCTTCTCCCTCCTCCAGTTTAGACTGAATTTCTTCTTGAAGTCTTTCCAGAAAAGGCAATTCGTCTTCCTGTTTATTGGCAGTGGAGGCAAGTTGTAAAAATGCTTTTCTCAAATCCACCTCTTTCCCTGCAGCCACATGAAACTACAAAGTGAATAAATTGTAAGAATTGTCATAGAAAGCGTGATTTTGATACATACAATACAAACTTGGTTTGACAATAACTTTAAAAGAGATAATATCGCAATTAATATTGTGTCTTGTTAACATCTTGAGTTTACAAGATGTTAATTCTCGTAATATGTTTTCACAAAATTGTCTGCTAGTAAAGGTTTTTTGACTAAATATGTATAATAGGTGTTTAATGTAACATTTTACTATATTTTGCTAAGAAATAATTATAATGACACAACAAATGGCAGTTCTCACCTCATATACATATAACATCGAATTTGGACTAACCGTTGCGTAAGTGTATATGACCAGGGAAGCTCCTTTATACCAACGCTGGTCTCTCCCTGGCACTATTTTCTTCAGCGTCATCTTTATAGTTTTGATGTTGCCGTCTGTTATGCCTCTTTTCCAGATATTGTGATATCTTGTAATCCAAGCAACCACGAACCCCTTTATTGCAATATGATAAAATTGTTCTGAGAGTAGGAGATAGTAATTTTGAAAAACATCACCACAGACCGTCATCTGAATTAGCGTTTTTTCATTTGAAAATGCTCTGAAATATTCTTTTTATTTTTTTTTCTGTCTCTCTTAAGATTGGTGCCAGTGGGATCATTTGTTTATACAAAAGTGATGATGGTAGTTTATATTATAAAGAATGCTGGATAATACGAACCATATTTGCTTCTACTAATGATTGCAGCTCTTCCAGCATTTGTTCGTGTTCTTCTCCAAATTGTTCATCCTTTACATATTCGAAACGAATAACACGGCCATCTAATCTATACGGATATACATGTAATAGGAGGTTGGTACCAATACAGTTATGTCATTGACACGATAGTCTTATACATGAAAGATATACGAAGGGATTTTGCCCGAGGCCGAAATATCAAACGCAGTATATTCTTACCGAGGCGACGGTTTAATACTTATTACTTCCTGCATTTTATGGGTCACTCATTTATTTATAGAGAGATACCCTCTGGATAAAACTACCAATAGTAATATAGCCTTAGCAGTTTTGTTGTAAGGGCATTTGCAATTAAAAGAACACGTATGTAAATGTAATTAATACTTTGTGATGCTTTTTATATACAGGCAGGGCGTGATTTAGGCTATAAAGAGGAAACCGAGAAAACCTCGCTGACAGAGAGACCTCAAAGAGTGAACCGACATTAGTTACAATCTAAAAGAAGTATGCTATAAGCCGAACCTTTCGTTCTCCTTTTCGTTAGCCGACAGCAAAACACTGCCCACAGGAGACGCAATTCCGCTGAGCATTGATCCCTGTGGAAGGCCACCTTGGACTTGCAGAAGAAACTCAGCCAAAGAGTCTGTCATTTTTGCATCATCCATCATACAGGTGAACGACGAGCTCTTGAGTGCTAGCATTATAGCTTTTCTGAAAAGGTTTTGTATTAAACGTAAAGTCCATGCTATCGATCAAATTGATATCCTGTGCATTTTGAGTAACATAACAATAACATAAGCGATAAGGCTCATTATTTTTTTTTCTATACGTACATGGATGTACCGCTCATGGTTTGATCGCCACCTGAGCAGAGCAGGGAATGATTGCGATCGGCAGGCAATCCTTGTGCATTGGCCAACAAACTCAACGTCTCGGATTTGCCGACGTTCCGTGCACTGGAATACAGCAATCCAATATTGCTTTCCTCTAAAAATATTATCGATTAACGAGAAGGTGAGCAGATCACACAACCCCATGCTATATTATATACTTAATGAATATAGCAATCCTTTGAGTGCATTAATAGTACTACTCACTAAATGTACTTTTGTCCATTCCCCTCAAATTCCGCAGCAGAACAAAAGAGGTGGCTAACTTAAACGCTGTTGAGTTACTGGCGAAACCTTCAGCAAGCGCAATATATCTTAATATAAGTATAAAAAGGAATATTGAAATGAAACATATTCATAATAAAATTATCTTCGACATAGCTTTTCATCTATCTCACATACTGCACTTACCTTCTGCAAAAGGTCTTAAGCACCCCGTTGTTTTCAAGGAGATCGTATCTCATATCTGTCGAAAACCGATATGCGGATTCATCCAGTAAAAAGAACTTGAATTCTTCCTTTTGTAGTACGCGACCGTTTTCAATGTGGTGCTATAAATACATAAAAACATAATTAAAGGACGCATCCATGAACTGAACTGAAGTGACAGTCCTTGAACTGTTCAGAATCACGACATCAACTCTTATGACGACCTTTGTTCCATATAAATGTCGAACGATGAAAGGTATCGTAAATGATTTATTTACAAAACTTGGCACAATTATAATGCATTGTAAAATGTCATACATCTTTAGAAAGTATCCAATATCCATCTTTTTGGTAACCTAGATGGGTCGCTTTATAGAAACGTGGAGGCGCATTCCCGACGTCGTTTTTTAAGTGGCTGTAGTAGTCAGCTAGTCTGCTGCCTCCAACACTGCCAGCAAGGTTGAACGTTCCTCCACCAAATTTTTTGCGCAGTTCTTGGAGAAAACGGCACTTCGTGTCAAACGTTCCAGCAGACAATACAACAGTCCTATATTAAATAGATGAATATACTATATGCACGTCCACTGATACTGGCGGCCATCAAGAATTTTACTATTTAACAACTGGAATTTTCCAAGGAAAACGAAATAGTCTGTAGCCTGTAAGACGCAACGAAAACACGTATCTGAATTGGATGTTACTTATGTTCGGAGCCGCGAATAACAAAAAGATTGAGACGAAGTGACACTAATATTTTAATAGTACGTACCTATACGATATTCTGTCACCGGTAAAAACACCACAAGACGCTACCCAGTACCCTTCTACCCCTTCCGCATTAGCAGTTGCCTCTGGTGTTGGTACATTTTTTATTTCGCCTAGCAGTTTCAACATAAAATCACCAAAAAAAACGAGTTCGCCATCTTCCACCATGTACGTCTTACCATCACGCACTACGAACTCCTGTTCCAACTAAATATTATATAGTGAAATGAAAGATGGCAACTATGAATATGAAAATTATATGAATGAAACGAAGCGGTCATTCACCGCATAGTTTCGTCAAATTTAAGGATTAAACGAATTGTAGTAATTACCACTAAGTCAAAGACAATTAGCCTTTCTCACGATGACGAATGATTTCCCAAAATGGGGTACTTTTTTCAAAACACTGAGCGTAAGAACTCGTAAGGGCAACTGTCTTTAATTTCAGGCTGAATTTATTCTTCAAATGGTCTGTTGGTTCTGAAAAACGCTTTTGATGTTGCATCATAATTTTTAAACGCATTTCAGAAAATTGAAAGTACCCCAAAACGTCATCATCAGAAGGCTAATTGCCACATACCTCCGTAAAGGCTAATTGCTATTTTATTTGTGATTTGTGAAGCGTACTTAGCATTAATGCCGCGAATTTGTATCTCAGGGCGGGGGGGTCAAAGTTTAGAAGTCGAAAAGTTTGGCTAATTGTTAAAATCAGTCAGTCGAAAAAAAGTAAAGGATGAAATTATAAGTCCGACTTTTCCAAATTGCCGGTAAATTTGTTCATTCCGAAACCCATGCTATCTGGTTTACTGCCCACTCTGCTTTTAGAGTGTTTAAACGTTTGCTTTAACAATTTTAACAAGAATTTTACAAAAAAAATATTTACTGAAAGTTCTACTTAGGTAAAACGTTTTACAAAATCTATCCATACTCATCTATTTTACTTCTAAATAAAAAAGGACACCGGTCACATGATCAATAGTGAGCCAATTTGCTCATTAGTATTCCACATGTTAATATTCTTGCACGATTGCATGGCGCTATTTCGAAGTCCCATCGCTTTTACGAAAAGAACCAACCGTATTTGAAATTAAAAAATAACCCAATTACTCTTGTATATAAATACTAAACCTAAAGTTTTCATAAATCACATTCAATAATACATACAGATCGACAATTTTTCTCTACGATATTTGTTATGTCAAACGATGGGAAAATATAGCAAATAGGTTTATAATATTTCAGAAAGGTATCAATCGAGCAAAACAGAAGCATTAAATGTGTAAATCTATATAATACAGGCATCAATATATATATATATATATATATATATATATATATATATATTATATATATATATGATTTTAAATAAAGTACTACACTGACCTCATTTTCGATGTTTTCCATTGCAAAAAGGTTTTTTTAAAAATTATTCAGCCTCCAGAAAAAAACTTGTAGCGACTCGGCAGCAACAGCGCAGAAAAACAATAACAGGCCAAATTGGCGAGACAATTTGAACGCGATAATTTTTATTGATAATTTGTTAAGGTGGCTTTTTTTTCTCAACAAAAATGTGGCATTATATAATTTTTTTTTATATTTTGCTATTTGATAGTTTTTCTTCTAAGTAAAATAATGCACGAAAACAAAATTGGGGGTCACCGTGCAGTCATCGCAACCATTGCAACCACCGCAACCATTGCAACCATTGCAACCATCGCAACCATTGCAACCACCGCAACCATTGCAACCATCGCAACCATCGCAACCATTGCAACCACCGCACCATCGCAACCACCGCAACCACCGCAACACCGCAACCACAGCGACCATTGCAACCATCGCAACCACCGCAACCATTGCAACCACCGCAACCATCGCAACCACCGCAACCACAGCGACCATCGCAACCACAGCGACCATCGCAACCATCGCAACCATCGCAACCATCGCAACCATCGCAACCATCGCAACCATGGCAACCATCGCATCCATCGCAACCATGGCAACCATCGCAACCATCGCAACCATCGCAACCATCGCAACCATCGCAACCATTGGAACCATTGCATCCATGGCATCCATGGCATCCATGGCAACCATCGCAACCATCGCAACCATTGCATCCATCGCATCCATGGCATCCATGGCATCCATGGCAACCATCGCCATCGCAACCATCGCAACCATTGCATCCATCGCATCCATGGCATCCATGGCAACCATCGCAACCATCGCAACCATCGCAACCATTGGAACCATTGCATCCATCGCATCCATGGCATCCATGGCATCCATGGCAACCATCGCAACCATCGCAACCATTGGAACCATTGCATCCATCGCATCCATGGCATCCATGGCATCCATGGCAACCATCGCAACCATCGCAACCAACGCATCCACCGTACCCATGGCAACCATCGCACCCATCGCATCCATCGCATCCATCGCATCCACGGCGACCACGGCGACCATTGTAACCATTGCAACTATTGCAACCACTTAGGACGAATACCGTCACCGCCGAATTTCTGATGTTCATTGTTCGTACTCATTTAATTATTAATTTCAAAAATATGCTCAGGGAAAACTCCTTCAGCTAACAGCCAATGCCAACACAGCTTCCGAGCACTGCGAGATTACCCGAATTCATAAACGTCGTTCCCATGTAAACTTCTTTTAGATTTCTTATGTTTCTTCTCCATAGTTATTATAAACAATTTCTTCCCATAATATATTGTCCTCACACATTAAAATCCTCTGAAAATTTAAAAAAAAAACAGCAATAAAAAGCACACAAATCACCCTACAGAGTTTGCCTTTGTAGATTTGACCAGTGTTTGTCTGTCCAGTTTGTTTAGATCAGTGCCAAACAAAATGGCGGGTATTATTCGAAATGTTTTGAAGTATGGTCATATTTCTAGCATTTGTTGTAGAAGTATATTAACAAGATCAACGCTACAACTGGTAGGCAAGCGGTTTTGTATATATACTTCGTGCTCAATTATGTCTTCAAAATATGAACGTTTGAATAAGAAGTCAATATGGGGCGTTAGAAACTAGAAAGAAAGCAAGTTCAATATTGCCCAGGCTTTCAAGTTTTAAGGGCACTTTTTAATACAAAAAGAGCACCCTGAAGAAAATTTCTAATGACTAAATGGGTATTCCATTAATATTTTTTAATTTTTTAGCCAGGCATACAAATTAATGTTGAAGGGGGGTGGGGTTAATCTGCATAACACATACTCCCTCAGTGCCTGACTGCTGCCTGTGGTTTGTTATGTATGCCTCCACAGTTAGTAGGATGCCTCTGAAATTAATATACTGTGTGACCCATACAATACAATGGCATAAGTGATCAAAGCAAATCAGATTTTTGCTGCCCCCCTATAAATTTTGGCAGGCCCAACTAATTGAACTCTGTATTAAATTAATGATTACAGTTTAAGTTCTCAGAGGATTTTAACAAGACCCCTTGCAACAAAATATGGCCAGGACATAATCCTATACCATTATGAGCGTTATGGTTTCTATAAAATACTGGCTGTGGCCTCACTGAGTCAGCTTGTTTTCTGGAGTTATATGTCATATGTGATGTATGTGTACATACGACCAGCATCACAGATACTTCAAGAACATAAAAAGAAGAATAAAACTACTGAAAGTCATGATGAACACATTGGTTTTAAATATTTCCCAAAATTTTTACTGGATTCAAAGGTACTGAAAAGAAAACAAAAAGTACAGGGACAAGGGCATGTATGTAATGTTATAGAGGGCTTTAAAAGACAACAGCATTCACTCCCCATCACACTTGCTGTTTAAATACCAGACTTAGATTTCAATGTTTGAGGTACATACTAAAAACAATGTGCCCTGCCCATATCATCACAGGAATTTACAGGTTGTTCATTGTTGGAATTGAATCGAATCAGATGTAACAATATTGTTCAATGTTGATAACAACTCGGAACAATGTGAACAGCATAACATTGTTCCATCCTTTTCATATCAACATTACAACAACCTGAATCATTATTAGGCATATATGTACCCAATTTATTCTTCATATTACTGAATGTTAATTTGAATATAATTATTTTCAGACCCAAACTGTAGTCTCCATAGCTTCCCTTGGAATGGGAATGTTCTTTTTTACTGGATGCTTATATGCCTTACGGTTAGTTAGTAGCATTTTTTTCCTGATTCAAATTTGTTTTCTTGTATATGACCTTTGAACAAACCTTTCATACACATAGGTCAGTAAATCAACTAGTTCTCCTCAGAGATGGAGCACATATCCTTGTGAAAACATATACACCTTACGGTAGCAGCAAACTGTTTAGCGTTCCGCTCACTGATGTATCCTGTTTGGGATCACGATTAGGTACGTATAGTACGTATAAATGGCATTATTTATTGCTAACCATTATGCCTCCTTAGTGACAGAGGATAATGGTCAACAGACATAAATCAACAAGTCATAAAAAGGAGAATACATTTGTACTTCAACACATGTACCCAACTATTGTAACGTCGCTTATCTTACAATGCACAGGCTAAGCAGAAAAAAATAACCTTGGTCCTTGGACCTTCCGGAATAAGGCCATTGCTCGTCTTTCTAAACTTCATCTTTCTTCTCTGCTCGTAGATGAGAAGGCGTTTGTCGTTTTCAAGATAAGAGATCGTCGTTTCTACTACATGTTGGATAAACGTGGGGAGTTTTTGCAACCCACCATTTTTGACACAACTGTGGGAGTAAAACGCTGGAACTTATAACACTGAAACTTCTGTGTATAGTTTATTTTAATAGAATTACATTCTCCATAGAAATTTTATATAGCTGACAAACTACTACGACAAGAAGCCAAACCAGTCTGAGAGTGATTTGTCGACTATTGTTTGGCTATCTATGTTTGGCTATCTATGTTATTACGTTCTAAGAGCGGCTCTGATTAAAGTGTTCAGCTTTTACATGTTACTCGATCAAAGTTATTATTGTCTATTAAGAACGATTTGCTGAAAAACTTTGCAATATAAAAATATATTTACTATAATATAATTAAAAATAAATCTATCACTCTAAGTTATATATAAATAAATATGCTATACTAACTATTTATAAATTGTATTATTTGTCCTAAATATAATTAATAGTCCCACTCTATATCCATCAAAATATCAACGTCGTTCCCAGTCCCAGATTCACCACTTACCAGAGCCCTAACCAAACGTCAAGGCAAAATCACTTATATCTGTCTCAACGTGGTTTTAGCCGTACTGAATTTGACCTAGACCTAGAAAGATCAATCATACAATTAGTGCACGTAAGTTGACGTAACTAGAGATGTGAAGAATCGGTAGATCACAGAGGGACTTAAGAGTGAAGGAAGACGTAAACATTGTTAAAACGAGAAACGACTAGTCTTCTTGCATTTATATATATAGTCCCACCCTTTTTTCTGTTTCTGTTTCTTTGTATGGTCAGAAATTCACCACAGCATGCAAGGACCTTGAGTAATGTTCTTATTCTTAGCCGTGTTACCTTATTGTCCAGCGAGGAGAGGATCAAAAGCGTAGAGCCATTCATGAAACTCTTCTTTTGGTTCACTGGTTAAACCAGATATCCGCGATGTTTAGCTTGCAAGGAGATAATATTTACCTAAAAGATTTGGAAAAGTCTAGTGATACCACAGGGTTAGCCTCGAAAAGGTTGCGCTACTATATGAAGATCTGTGGCAGACGACCGAGCGCCTGGGGAGACACGACAAGCTTGTTCGCTCCTGAAACCATTGATCTCTATATAGTAACTGAATACAATTCGTTATCGGATCAATCGCCTGGTTATGAATCAGGCTACAACACGAGGAGAACAAAGTGTCCAGAAAAACTGGATCGAGGGTCAAACAGAAGCATTCCTTAGATGATTGAGGGAGGAAAATAATCAGGCAAATGAATATCAGAAGAAATTTAGTTAAAGCCAAAGATACACCATATACCTGAAGATCTTTATCGTCTTCGTGACATGAAACTTTCGTGTGACATAAATTTACGATACTTCTTTCAATCTATGAATTGAAAACCACTTTATTAAGCAAATCACGAATGGCAAATCACTATTTATCTATAGTAAAGTGAACCCAAAGATTACCAACCAAAATACCTGGTCGTCCTCTGTGCGATAAAAAAACGCATAAGGTCTTCTGATCACCTAATGTAAAAAATGTGGCTCAATTTCATTGAAAGAACTGGTTGTTCATCAATGCATACAGTACACCACCTTAATACTTCTACCAAAGTGAAACAGCTCTACTACCCACACAGGTCTCGTCCTCTCACGATAAAACCCATGTTACAATGCACCTGAACACCACAGAAATAAAAACTATTTTACTTATCGCTTTATTAAACTGTTCGGAACTGACCATCCAAATTTTCCTCCAACGACAGGAATCATCCTCCAAGAGCAGAAGAAAACCTTTCTTCGAAACAACATTACTAAAACAAAAATACCAGAAATTATACACTACATTGACTGACGCAGGACAACTGGGGATACAGGAAATTGATCTTCACTTTTTCACAATCTCTCTTATTTCTTTTCTCATGCCTGTCATGAGCTGACTGCAAGATTGTTGACCTTTCCAAGTTGTAATAATTTCTATAAAACGCGAGAAATTAAAGGATTACAAAATATCATAAAGTAAAATATAGGTCATTGCATGAATATGGTATATATATATATATATATATACGCAAATTTGGATCTGTGCGTAGTAAATCAGAGTGCTCAATACCAATACAATAGTAGAGCAAATAAATCAACAAATTACAATCTTAAAATTTTTTAAAATTTTATTTCGCTACACTGTGTTTCACGTACTTCTACCGTGTACGATCATCAGGCGATTACTATAAACACGCAATTAAGATGTAACGGTTATGCACACGCGTTTCTGATTGTTAACGCAAGCGCTTAAATGTACCAGTTTGCGCGCGCTTAACGTAACAGGCCTTAAAGCCAAATCTATGTCGGCATCTACTGAATATTTCAGATCTTTTGTTCAACGACTCTTCTTTATTAGATAACATGATAAGCCTTTTTTCCTCAATACACAGCGGGCAAACATTCATTCCGGGTTCGCCGAGGGAACTTGTTTCATTATCGACCATTTTATTTGGAATGGTTCGTGTTGCGCTTTAAGCTTCCAAATATATTTTGATAGTTCCGTTTCACCGGAGTAACATTCATGCTTGAATGATTTTAGATGGTTGCTGTATCTTAGTTTGAAGCTGCCTGCTGTCATACCAATGTAGTGCTTGATCTCTTTCCCATTGTTAGATCGGACTTCTGCTTTGTATACGATGCTTTTCGTTAGGCAATTGCCGTTTAATGGGCATTCGTCTTTAACTCGACAGTTACATGGTTTCAAGGTAGGTTGAGAGCTAGCATTTTGTTACTTTAGAATTCTATGGTTGCTGCTTGATATTGACGATCTGACATTTTTCATACAGGAGTAACTCACTTTCACCGAGTTCCGATTGAAAATTTTATGAAGAGGGCACGATTTTGGAAAATGCTTATCAATCAGACGAAGAAACCTTCCCGCTACGTTTGTTTTTACGTTCTTACTATAGGGTGGGTTGTACCAAATAATGTTCCTTGAACGCGTTCTTCTTGTTGGTTTAGAATCATTAGTATTCTGCTCGTAACTTAATGTGGTGTTAAAACTACTGTGTCTCAGTGCATCTTCATAAATTGGTGCATCATCATAAATAAGTCATCTGATAAATCCTCTCTTTCATCTGATAAATCCAGTTTTGATTTGGCTGCACCAATTTATGAAGATGCACTGAGACACAGTAGTTTTAACACCACATTAAGTTACGAGCAGAATACTAATGATTCTAAACCAACAAGAAGAACGCGTTCAAGGAACATTATTTGGTACAACCCCACCCTATAGTAAGAACGTAAAAACAAACGTAGCGGGAAGGTTTCTTCGTCTGATTGATAAGCATTTTCCAAAATCGTGCCCTCTTCATAAAATTTTCAATCGGAACTCGGTGAAAGTGAGTTACTCCTGTATGAAAAATGTCAGATCGTCAATATCAAGCAGCAACCATAGAATTCTAAAGTAACAAAATGCTAGCTCTCAACCTACCTTGAAACCATGTAACTGTCGAGTTAAAGACGAATGCCCATTAAACGGCAATTGCCTAACGAAAAGCATCGTATACAAAGCAGAAGTCCGATCTAACAATGGGAAAGAGATCAAGCACTACATTGGTATGACAGCAGGCAGCTTCAAACTAAGATACAGCAACCATCTAAAATCATTCAAGCATGAATGTTACTCCGGTGAAACGGAACTATCAAAATATATTTGGAAGCTTAAAGCGCAACACGAACCATTCCAAATAAAATGGTCGATAATGAAACAAGTTCCCTCGGCGAACCCGGAATGAATGTTTGCCCGCTGTGTATTGAGGAAAAAAGGCTTATCATGTTATCTAATAAAGAAGAGTCGTTGAACAAAGATCTGAAATATTCAGTAGATGCCGACATAGATTTGGCTTTAAGGCCTGTTACGTTAAGCGCGCGCAAACTGGTACATTTAAGCGCTTGCGTTAACAATCAGAAACGCGTGTGCATAACCGTTACATCTTAATTGCGTGTTTATAGTAATCGCCTGATGATCGTACACGGTAGAAGTACGTGAAACACAGTGTAGCGAAATAAAATTTTAAAAAATTTTAAGATTGTAATTTGTTGATTTATTTGCTCTACTATTGTATTGGTATTGAGCACTCTGATTTACTACGCACAGATCCAAATTTGCGTATATTAATATAATATTATATATATTACCATATTCATGCAATGACCTATATTTTACTTTATGATATTTTGTAATCCTTTAATTTCTCGCGTTTTATAGAAATTATTACAACTTGGAAAGGTCAACAATCTTGCAGTCGACAGCAGTCACGTGACAGGCATGAGAAAAGAAATAAGAGAGATTGTGAAAAAGTGAAGATCAATTTCCTGTATCCCCAGTTGTCCTGCGTCAGTCAATGTAGTGTATAATTTCTGGTATCAGTTTTGTTTTAGTAATGTTGTTTCGAAGAAAGGTTTTCTTCTGCTCTTGAGGATGATTCTGTCGTTGGAGGAAATTTGGATGGTCAGTTCCGAACAGTTTAATAAAGCGATAAGTAAAATAGTTTTTATTTCTGTGGTGTTCAGGTGCATTGTAACATGGGTTTTATCGTGAGAGGACGAGACCTGTGTGGGTAGTAGAGCTGTTTCACTTTGGTAGAAGTATTAAGGTGGTGTACTGTATGCATTGATGAACAACCAGTTCTTTCAATGAAATTGAGCCACATTTTTTACATTAGGTGATCAGAAGACCTTATGCGTTTTTTTATCGCACAGAGGACGACCAGGTATTTTGGTTGGTAATCTTTGGGTTCACTTTACTATAGATAAATAGTGATTTGCCATTCGTGATTTGCTTAATAAAGTGGTTTTCAATTCATAGATTGAAAGAAGTATCGTAAATTTATGTCACACGAAAGTTTCATGTCACGAAGACGATAAAGATCTTCAGGTATATGGTGTATCTTTGGCTTTAACTAAATTTCTTCTGATATTCATTTGCCTGATTATTTCTCCTCCCTCAATCATCTAAGGAATGCTTCCTGTTTGACCCTCGATCCAGTTTTTCTGGACACTTTGTTCTCCTCGTGTTGTAGCCTGATTCATAACCAGGCGATTGATCCGATAACGAATTGTATTCAGTTACTATATAGAGATCAATGGTTTCAGGAGCGAACAAGCTTGTCGTGTCTCCCCAGGCGCTCGGTCGTCTGCCACAGATCTTCATATAGTAGCGCAACCTTTTCGAGGCTAACCCTGTGGTATCACTAGACTTTTCCAAATCTTTTAGGTAAATATTATCTCCTTGCAAGCTAAACATCGCGGATATCTGGTTTAACCAGTGAACCAAAAAGATAAAGAGTTTCATGAATGGCTCTACGCTTTTGATCCTCTCCTCGCTGGGACAATAAGGTAACACGGCTAAGAATAAGAACATTACTCAAGGTCCTTGCATGCTGTGGTGAATTTCTGACCATACAAAGAAACAGAAACAGAAAAAAGGGTGGGACTATATATATAAATGCAAGAAGACTAGTCGTTTCTCGTTTTAACAATGTTTACGTCTTCCTTCACTCTTAAGTCCCTCTGTGATCTACCGATTCTTCACATCTCTAGTTACGTCAACTTACGTGCACTAATTGTATGATTGATCTTTCTAGGTCTAGGTCAAATTCAGTACGGCTAAAACCACGTTGAACAGATATAAGTGATTTTGCCTTGACGTTTGGTTAGGGCTCTGGTAAGTGGTAGAATCTGGGACTGGGAACGACGTTGATATTTTGATGGATATAGAGTGGGACTATTAATTATATTTAGGACAAATAATACAATTTATAAATAGTTAGTATAGCATATTTATTTATATATAACTTAGAGTGATAGATTTATTTTTAATTATATAGTAAATATATTTTTATATTGCAAAAGTTTTTCAGCAAATTCGTTCTTAATAGACAATAATAACTTTGATCGAGTAACATGTAAAAGCTGAACACTTTAATCAGAGGCCGCTCTTTCAGAACGTAATAACATAGATAGCCAAACATAGATAGCCAAACAAATAGTCGACAAATCACTCTCAGACTGGTTTGGCTTCTGTCGTAGTAGTTTGTCAGCTATATAAAATTTCTATGGAGAATGTAATTCTATTAAAATAAACTATACACAGAAGTTTCAGTGTTATAAGTTCCAGCGTTTTACTCCCACAGTTGTGTCAAAAATGGTGGGTTGCAAAAACTCCCCACGTTTATCCAACATGTAGTAGAAACGACGATCTCTTATCTTGAAAACGACAAACGCCTTCTCATCTACGAGCAGAGAAGAAAGATGAAGTTTAGAAAGACGAGCAATGGCCTTATTCCGGAAGGTCCAAGGACCAAGGTTATTTTTTTCTGCTTAGCCTGTGCATTGTAAGATAAGCGACGTTACAATAGTTGGGTACATGTGTTGAAGTACAAATGTATTCTCCTTTTTATGACTTGTTGATTTATGTCTGTTGACCATTATCCTCTGTCACTAAGGAGGCATAATGGTTAGCAATAAATAATGCCATTTATACGTACTATACGTACCTAATCGTGATCCCAAACAGGATACATCAGTGAGCGGAACGCTAAACAGTTTGCTGCTACCGTAAGGTGTATATGTTTTCACAAGGATATGTGCTCCATCTCTGAGGAGAACTAGTTGATTTACTGACCTATGTGTATGAAAGGTTTGTTCAAAAGGTCATATACAAGAAAACAAATTTGAATCAGGAAAAAAATGCTACTAACTAACCGTAAGGCATATAAGCATCCAGTAAAAAAGAACAATATTCCCATTCCAAGGGAAGCTATGGAGACTACAGTTTGGGTCTGAAAATAATTATATTCAAATTAACATTCAGTAATATGAAGAATAAATTGGGTACATATATGCCTAATAAGATTCAGGTTGTTGTAATGTTGATATGAAAAGGATGGAACAATGTTATGCTGTTCACATTGTTCCGAGTTGTTATCAACATTGAACAATATTGTTACATCTGATTCGATTCAATTCCAACAATGAACAACCTGTAAATTCCTGTGATGATATGGGCAGGGCACATTGTTTTTAGTATGTACCTCAAACATTGAAATCTAAGTCTGGTATTTAAACAGCAAGTGTGATGGGGAGTGAATGCTGTTGTCTTTTAAAGCCCTCTATAACATTACATACATGCCCTTGTCCCTGTACTTTTTGTTTTCTTTTCAGTACCTTTGAATCCAGTAAAATTTTGGGAAATATTTAAAACCAATGTGTTCATCATGACTTTCAGTAGTTTTTATTCTTCTTTTTATGTTCTTGAAGTATCTGTGATGCTGGTCGTATGTACACATACATCACATATGACATATAACTCCAGAAAACAAGCTGACTCAGTGAGGCCACAGCCAGTATTTTATAGAAACCATAACGCTCATAATGGTATAGGATTATGTCCTGGCCATATTTTGTTGCAAGGGGTCTTGTTAAAATCCTCTGAGAACTTAAACTGTAATCATTAATTAATACAGAGTTCAATTAGTTGGGCCTGCCAAAATTTATAGGGGGGCAGCAAAAATCTGATTTGCTTTGATCACTTATGCCATTGTATTGTATGGGTCACACAGTATATTAATTTCAGAGGCATCCTACTAACTGTGGAGGCATACATAACAAACCACAGGCAGCAGTCAGGCACTGAGGGAGTATGTTATGCAGATTAACCCCACCCCCTCCCCCCTTCAACATTAATTTGTATGCCTGGCTAAAAAATTAAAAAATATTAATGGAATACCCATTTAGTCATTAGAAATTTCTTCAGGGTGCTCTTTTTGTATTAAAAAGTGCCCTTAAAACTTGAAAGCCTGGGCAATATTGAACTTGCTTTCTTTCTAGTTTCTAACGCCCCATATTGACTTCTTATTCAAACGTTCATATTTTGAAGACATAATTGAGCACGAAGTATATATACAAAACCGCTTGCCTACCAGTTGTAGCGTTGATCTTGTTAATATACTTCTACAACAAATGCTAGAAATATGACCATACTTCAAAACATTTCGAATAATACCCGCCATTTTGTTTGGCACTGATCTAAACAAACTGGACAGACAAACACTGGTCAAATCTACAAAGGCAAACTCTGTAGGGTGATTTGTGTGCTTTTTATTGCTGTTTTTTTTTTAAATTTTCAGAGGATTTAATGTGTGAGGACAATATTATGGGAAGAAATTGTTTATAATAACTATGGAGAAGAAACATAAGAAATCTAAAAGAAGTTTACATGGGAACGACGTTTATGAATTCGGGTAATCTCGCAGTGCTCGGAAGCTGTGTTGGCATTGGCTGTTAGCTGAAGGAGTTTTCCCTGAGCATATTTTTGAAATTAATAATTAAATGAGTACGAACAATGAACATCAGAAATTCGGCGGTGACGGTATTCGTCCTAAGTGGTTGCAATAGTTGCAATGGTTACAATGGTCGCCGTGGTCGCCGTGGATGCGATGGATGCGATGGATGCGATGGGTGCGATGGTTGCCATGGGTACGGTGGATGCGTTGGTTGCGATGGTTGCGATGGTTGCCATGGATGCCATGGATGCCATGGATGCGATGGATGCAATGGTTCCAATGGTTGCGATGGTTGCGATGGTTGCCATGGATGCCATGGATGCCATGGATGCGATGGATGCAATGGTTCCAATGGTTGCGATGGTTGCGATGGTTGCGATGGTTGCCATGGATGCCATGGATGCCATGGATGCGATGGATGCAATGGTTGCGATGGTTGCGATGGTTGCGATGGTTGCCATGGATGCCATGGATGCCATGGATGCGATGGATGCAATGGTTGCGATGGTTGCGATGGTTGCCATGGATGCCATGGATGCCATGGATGCAATGGTTCCAATGGTTGCGATGGTTGCGATGGTTGCGATGGTTGCGATGGTTGCGATGGTTGCCATGGTTGCGATGGATGCGATGGTTGCCATGGTTGCGATGGTTGCGATGGTTGCGATGGTTGCGATGGTTGCGATGGTTGCGATGGTCGCTGTGGTTGCGATGGTCGCTGTGGTTGCGGTGGTTGCGATGGTTGCGGTGGTTGCAATGGTTGCGGTGGTTGCGATGGTTGCAATGGTCGCTGTGGTTGCGGTGGTTGCGGTG
>NW_021163603.1:2500-33380 GCF_004324835.1 Dendronephthya gigantea | reverse complement strand
GTTTAACAAAATTCGTGACATAATAGTTGTCAAAATGAAAAAAAATGTGATTAAGATACGTAAAGTTCATAATTTTTGCACATGATTGTAGATGCACGTTAATTAATAAAAATTTAAAAGCATTTAAATTCTCCGTATGTGTACATGCGTATAAAAAACGCGTAAGTAGAAAGCAGCCTTTAGTGTAAACTAAGCGATTGCTAGGCTGCATAGTTACGCCAAATGAAAACATTTGCCCATTTCGGCTTCTAATTGAAAACATTTAGCAGGGTTTAAAACGTCTGCAAACAACACGGTACATTTAAACTGGTTTATCCAGTATAGGCAAAGTATGGTTTTAATAAAAATACCCTAACCTGCTACTGTTCTGTACACAAATGTAGACAAAACACTAATAGTACTCCCTAAAAACCACCGTAACTCCAGCCTAGTCCCAGGCCTCTCATTGCGCGTGTTTTATATTTCCGTCACGTCACCGAATGAAACGCGCACGAGAGGCCTAACACAAAATATTTTTTAATCTTAACGGCCCATTTAATGTTGTGAACTTGAAATTAGAATTGTTTTTAAAGTAAATGTTTGCAATTTACAACAGTAACCGTTATAAAGGAAGCGAGAATAATTTAAATGGGTGGATAGAAGTTTATTATAATCATAAACATGTACGTACGGACTCGAGTTTTCTTGATAGTCGATAGCGTTGACGCGAACGACATTGAAACGTTTGTATGAATATTTCGACTCCTGGCAGTATAATTAATATCCTGTAGCTTATTTCAAGCAAATATTTGACTAACGACGTCGAACAAGGCCAGTTAACCGCGTCGTAGATCGTAAACTGACCTCAATACAGAAAATGGGGATAAAAAGTCCCCACATTAGCCAAAATACAAAACATTTTGTTCTAGGCCTCTCAGTTCCCGCCTCGCCGCGTATAAGGAACGTTAAGAGGCCTAGGGACTAGGCTGCGGTAACTCTGGTTGCAGAGTTGACTGGGTCCGAATCCATGAAATGGTAGTTTTGAAATTTTCTCGCCAGAAGTACAGCTGGAATATTAAGTCTTTTAAACTCCAATATATATTTCAAACGATTTTAAATATTTTGTAGGACTTTTCTCGGGGAATAAAGAAAGACTTATCATTAATGCCATCACAATGCTCATTGCTCACGAAGGTATTGTATATCTTTGCCAATAAATTTATTTGTGTTCAACCCTAAAATATACATATTCTGACTGCTATTACCTTCACAGGTGTTCTATATATACATAAAATAGTTAAAAAGTTTCGTCTATTTTCAGGAGACCAAAACAAAATATGAGATAAAGATCTCGAAGCACTGTTTCACGATTTGAGAAGTTGGGTTCGATCAAAGCAGGTTTCGCGCTTTCACAACGCTCACTAGGCGAGAAACGTTTATCTTTAACTGCAAACACATGCTGTTTACTCAACCAGTTCACTTCCGTGAGAAGGTTGGTGTGAAAACTGTGAAAGCTTTGAAGAGGAATAATGAAGCCGTGACTCACGCCGCTGTCGACATGTTGTGCGTGCTCTATGGCAGGTAAAGACAGGGCTTTTCTTTAAGTGGCCAAAATGGTCAGACCGGACATATTTAAATTTAAAAAAGAGTATTTCGTTCAGAATATAGCGGCGAAATTTCCGAGCTAAATAGATGCAAGAAACGAAATACGTAAACTCAGCCAACTTTGAAATTTGCATGTTAACAGGATCCAATTTTATCGAAACCAATTCTGTTGTTTTTATAGCTAAGGCACGATAACTATGACATTCGACAAGAACAGATAAACAAAAGCTCTCTGTTATCCTGTGAAAAATTTCCAAGCAGTTTGTTAGGAATTCTCACGATAAATGTGGTAAGATGTGTGGTTTTGGTTGCCTATAATCTATGCTGAACCAATTCATTTTATTTTTCAATCCCTCTTGTATGTATATAGCCTTGTTTTGGAAGAGAAATTCCCTTGCAAAACTCAGCAAGTGATTTGTAGCAACTGCCTTTGTAGTTTGGACTACCTTTCTAATTAACACAGGAAATAGATTAACCATGAAAACTTTTGTTCTAGAATCGTTCCACTGGGGTTTAGGTATAAGTGGATTGCTTGATTTTTTGACGTTTGCTCTGTGTCCTCCTTATAGGTGAAGTTCAAGTTGCTTTGCAATATATCAAAATAATGTGGGGGGTGAAGTTGGACATTCATGTTAAACTAATAGTAAGGTGTGATTGCTTCTAATATTTTGAATCAATCATGTGGTCTGTTATAATAAATCGACTATTGCATATTCCTCTTAGTGAGACAACAGACGATGAACAGTTTGGGAAATTACTGGAGAAAGTTGCAGGTATGCTACAAAGAGATTTGAGGAGTTTTCATTCAACTTGCCTTCTTAGTAGTTTATAGCTCTTTGACTGACGTTGAGAGTTGATTAAATTGCCTTTCTCTCTTTACATTTTTGTGAAGTCTACCACGACCACTAGCTTGACCTATGCATGGGAGCAACTCATGAAGTCTGTTATTTGTGTGTCTAGAAATCGGTCATTGCATTTATCGATTGTTCCAGGTAGGTTTACGATAAAACGCAATAAATAGTACCAATTTTACCATTTCTTCGCTTATGTATGTTTTACTATTGCCCCGCTAATAGTTCTTACCAATCGCGGTTTTGAATTCGTTCCTCAACAATTTCAGCATCCGTCGACAACAATTTGAAAGGTGCTGGTATGGTTCTGAAGGCGATAATCGAGGTACGTTTTATTCATTCATTGATCCATTCAGAATTTTCTGCTTTTGACGAACGTCATTTATAATGCTCTGCCCTTTTTTAGCTCTGATGAATGTACATATTAGTTCAGTTGATATTTAAGAGGTTTTAAAGCGTCTTAATTTTGAGAAGTATTATACACACTTCAATTCAAGCCAGGAACAGTTGATGGAAAAATGAGTCAACTATAGATCCTCCGGCAGGAATCGCTTTTGCGATGCCGGTGCAATGCTCTTGTCACTGAGAACGTATAGTTGACTAATTTTTCCATCAACTGTTCCTGGCTTGAATTTGAAGTGTGTATAATACCACACGAAATTAAGACCCTTTAAAACCTCTAGAATATTCCTGCACCGTGTGAAGTGCCTAAAATCATCTGTTGATATTTATTTAGAACTTCACTTTAGGAAGCTGATGAAGAAACCGCGGCAAAAATACAAGATTTGGCGCTTGCCAAGGGCGCTCTACCAAAACGCTTACGCATGGCCATGATTACGCAAAGCACTGATAGACGTTCGCTACTGAACAGGTGCGAATTAGTGTGATAAATTAACAAATTGTTGCAGATGTATAGCCTCGATTCCATCCGGAGGACCTGAGTTGTATTTTAGCAACATTCTTAGATTCATCTTAAAACTTGTGATTTTATAATCCTCTATATACTAGCCATCTGTAAATAGTTCAATTGAGACTAACAAGCATACTCCATAAGTAATTTATAATCTTTATTGTTGGCATATAGGCAATTGAGTGGACATCTAGTGGCTCTCTGGACAACTGGTCATCCAAGAGCAATGGCATTACTTGTGAGAATAATGTTCGTATTAAAGCAGTTATAGTTTTTAATGTCTAAAATATACAATAAAGTTTAAATGCGGGATTTCCTGTTCGTAAGTTTTGGTTCATAAACCATTATGTAATAAATTTGAATACGATTTTCACAGCCTGCTGGTTTGCTCTATTACCTTGAAAGCCCTGACGAGGTAGGAAATCTTTGAGAATTTTTTGCGAGGGCCATTATTTACATAAACCCATTGCAGTGGTTCTGACTAACCAATCATAATAGTGACTAAGTGGTATCAACTGCTTTGGTAACTAAACTCCATCATTCATCCTTATACTGTGCCAACTGCCCCACTGACGAAATAATTACATAGTAATTCATTCAGAAGTGTAAAACCTTTTTGTAAAGAAGCAATTTTGTTGGAAAGTTTTTATCTTTCCTTCAGCCACCGGAGACTAAAGAAGATCATTTATCAATTCGTGACAATGTAAAGCTTGCAGAGTACGTTTTAAAGCAACAATCGTGTTCCAAAATTTCATGATGCATGCTTGTATGTACGTATAAGCCTGTTATTTCACGCGCTATACTTGTCTGTTACAGCTCAGGAAAAGCGAGAGGAACGTCAAGGAATCAACTTGAAGGATATCTCTCGCATTGGAGGACAAAAATAGGATTCAAAGCCAGGAAAGATGTGAGAATTTAAATCCAGTTGTTTTATTACAAGTAAGTGTTCATATTAAGAAAATGGGAAATGTTCTAGTCGTTTGAAAGATGAAAAAGCAATGGTATTTAAACGGATCTTTTTTACAGATTCAGTCAAGATCTGACAGCGTACAACCTGATTTGGAATTACAAGGTGAGTCTCGAAGTTAAAGTTAGTTTCCATTGAAAATATAGGAAATGAAAAGGTAATGGAGAATTTCCTGTCGCTATGAGTATAACAAGACAATTCAATAGTCCTGACCTCTTTCTCTAAACTGTTGTCGTAAAAGAGTATGAAAAAATTTCTTTTGTTTTCAATGTGACAGACGCGAGAGGAACTTCTGGGGCTCTCGAATCTGAGATGCGCAAATTTGCAATGGAAAAAGACCTGAGTGGAAACTACGTTGTTTTTTGGAATCACCTTTAGTTTGAAGTCCTGCATGAATGTTTAGCTGATCAACTGAAAATAGGTTAGTGATAAGCCTTATACTGCTCTAGCTTTTTAACAGTTCTTCTTAAAGCGCCCCCCCTATCCCTCGATCGCAATCAAACTCAGTAACGTATCTCTCCTATCAGGCGACTATTATTTGAGAGTCTTGTTGGAACAAAACGACGGGGAGACGCCGATAACAAATGTGTGAGTCCACGACATTTATCTATCAGGATTTGCAAATATTCAAACTACTGTCTTTTCACAACAGTCGATATTTAAGAGGTTTTAAAGCGTCTTAATTTTGAGAAGTATTATACACACTTCAATTCAAGCCAGGAACAGTTGATGGAAAAATGAGTCAACTATAGATCCTCCGGCAGGAATCGCTTTTGCGATGCCGGTGCAATGCTCTTGTCACTGAGAACGTATAGTTGACTAATTTTTCCATCAACTGTTCCTGGCTTGAATTTGAAGTGTGTATAATACCACACGAAATTAAGACCCTTTAAAACCTCTAGAATATTCCTGCACCGTGTGAAGTGCCTAAAATCATCTGTTGATATTTATTTAGAACTTCACTTTAGGAAGCTGATGAAGAAACCGCGGCAAAAATACAAGATTTGGCGCTTGCCAAGGGCGCTCTACCAAAAGCTTACGCATGGCCATGATTACGCAAAGCACTGATAGACGTTCGCTACTGAACAGGTGCGAATTAGTGTGATAAATTAACAAATTGTTGCAGATGTATAGCCTCGATTCCATCCGGAGGACCTGAGTTGTATTTTAGCAACATTCTTAGATTCATCTTAAAACTTGTGATTTTATAATCCTCTATATACTAGCCATCTGTAAATAGTTCAATTGAGACTAACAAGCATACTCCATAAGTAATTTATAATCTTTATTGTTGGCATATAGGCAATTGAGTGGACATCTAGTGGCTCTCTGGACAACTGGTCATCCAAGAGCAATGGCATTACTTGTGAGAATAATGTTCGTATTAAAGCAGTTATAGTTTTTAATGTCTAAAATATACAATAAAGTTTAAATGCGGGATTTCCTGTTCGTAAGTTTTGGTTCATAAACCATTATGTAATAAATTTGAATACGATTTTCACAGCCTGCTGGTTTGCTCTATTACCTTGAAAGCCCTGACGAGGTAGGAAATCTTTGAGAATTTTTTGCGAGGGCCATTATTTACATAAACCCATTGCAGTGGTTCTGACTAACCAATCATAATAGTGACTAAGTGGTATCAACTGCTTTGGTAACTAAACTCCATCATTCATCCTTATACTGTGCCAACTGCCCCACTGACGAAATAATTACATAGTAATTCATTCAGAAGTGTAAAACCTTTTTGTAAAGAAGCAATTTTGTTGGAAAGTTTTTATCTTTCCTTCAGCCACCGGAGACTAAAGAAGATCATTTATCAATTCGTGACAATGTAAAGCTTGCAGAGTACGTTTTAAAGCAACAATCGTGTTCCAAAATTTCATGATGCATGCTTGTATGTACGTATAAGCCTGTTATTTCACGCGCTATACTTGTCTGTTACAGCTCAGGAAAAGCGAGAGGAACGTCAAGGAATCAACTTGAAGGATATCTCTCGCATTGGAGGACAAAAATAGGATTCAAAGCCAGGAAGATGTGAGAATTTAAATCCAGTTGTTTTATTACAAGTAAGTGTTCATATTAAGAAAATGGGAAATGTTCTAGTCGTTTGAAAGATGAAAAAGCAATGGTATTTAAACGGATCTTTTTTACAGATTCAGTCAAGATCTGACAGCGTACAACCTGATTTGGAATTACAAGGTGAGTCTCGAAGTTAAAGTTAGTTTCCATTGAAAATATAGGAAATGAAAAGGTAATGGAGAATTTCCTGTCGCTATGAGTATAACAAGACAATTCAATAGTCCTGACCTCTTTCTCTAAACTGTTGTCGTAAAAGAGTATGAAAAAATTTCTTTTGTTTTCAATGTGACAGACGCGAGAGGAACTTCTGGGGCTCTCGAATCTGAGATGCGCAAATTTGCAATGGAAAAAGACCTGAGTGGAAACTACGTTGTTTTTTGGAATCACCTTTAGTTTGAAGTCCTGCATGAATGTTTAGCTGATCAACTGAAAATAGGTTAGTGATAAGCCTTATACTGCTCTAGCTTTTTAACAGTTCTTCTTAAAGCGCCCCCCCTATCCCTCGATCGCAATCAAACTCAGTAACGTATCTCTCCTATCAGGCGACTATTATTTGAGAGTCTTGTTGGAACAAAACGACGGGGAGACGCCGATAACAAATGTGTGAGTCCACGACATTTATCTATCAGGATTTGCAAATATTCAAACTACTGTCTTTTCACAACAGTCGATATTTAAGAGGTTTTAAAGCGTCTTAATTTTGAGAAGTATTATACACACTTCAATTCAAGCCAGGAACAGTTGATGGAAAAATGAGTCAACTATAGATCCTCCGGCAGGAATCGCTTTTGCGATGCCGGTGCAATGCTCTTGTCACTGAGAACGTATAGTTGACTAATTTTTCCATCAACTGTTCCTGGCTTGAATTTGAAGTGTGTATAATACCACACGAAATTAAGACCCTTTAAAACCTCTAGAATATTCCTGCACCGTGTGAAGTGCCTAAAATCATCTGTTGATATTTATTTAGAACTTCACTTTAGGAAGCTGATGAAGAAACCGCGGCAAAAATACAAGATTTGGCGCTTGCCAAGGGCGCTCTACCAAAACGCTTACGCATGGCCATGATTACGCAAAGCACTGATAGACGTTCGCTACTGAACAGGTGCGAATTAGTGTGATAAATTAACAAATTGTTGCAGATGTATAGCCTCGATTCCATCCGGAGGACCTGAGTTGTATTTTAGCAACATTCTTAGATTCATCTTAAAACTTGTGATTTTATAATCCTCTATATACTAGCCATCTGTAAATAGTTCAATTGAGACTAACAAGCATACTCCATAAGTAATTTATAATCTTTATTGTTGGCATATAGGCAATTGAGTGGACATCTAGTGGCTCTCTGGACAACTGGTCATCCAAGAGCAATGGCATTACTTGTGAGAATAATGTTCGTATTAAAGCAGTTATAGTTTTTAATGTCTAAAATATACAATAAAGTTTAAATGCGGGATTTCCTGTTCGTAAGTTTTGGTTCATAAACCATTATGTAATAAATTTGAATACGATTTTCACAGCCTGCTGGTTTGCTCTATTACCTTGAAAGCCCTGACGAGGTAGGAAATCTTTGAGAATTTTTTGCGAGGGCCATTATTTACATAAACCCATTGCAGTGGTTCTGACTAACCAATCATATAGTGACTAAGTGGTATCAACTGCTTTGGTAACTAAACTCCATCATTCATCCTTATACTGTGCCAACTGCCCCACTGACGAAATAATTACATAGTAATTCATTCAGAAGTGTAAAACCTTTTTGTAAAGAAGCAATTTTGTTGGAAAGTTTTTATCTTTCCTTCAGCTACCGGAGACTAAAGAAGATCATTTATCAATTCGTGACAATGTAAAGCTTGCAGAGTACGTTTTAAAGCAACAATCGTGTTCCAAAATTTCATGATGCATGCTTGTATGTACGTATAAGCCTGTTATTTCACGCGCTATACTTGTCTGTTACAGCTCAGGAAAAGCGAGAGGAACGTCAAGGAATCAACTTGAAGGATATCTCTCGCATTGGAGGACAAAAATAGGATTCAAAGCCAGGAAAGATGTGAGAATTTAAATCCAGTTGTTTATTACAAGTAAGTGTTCATATTAAGAAAATGGGAAATGTTCTAGTCGTTTGAAAGATGAAAAACAATGGTATTTAAACGGATCTTTTTTACAGATTCAGTCAAGATCTGACAGCGTACAACCTGATTTGGAATTACAAGGTGAGTCTCGAAGTTAAAGTTAGTTTCCATTGAAAATATAGGAAATGAAAAGGTAATGGAGAATTTCCTGTCGCTATGAGTATAACAAGACAATTCAATAGTCCTGACCTCTTTCTCTAAACTGTTGTCGTAAAAGAGTATGAAAAAATTTCTTTTGTTTTCAATGTGACAGACGCGAGAGGAACTTCTGGGGCTCTCGAATCTGAGATGCGCAAATTTGCAATGGAAAAAGACCTGAGTGGAAACTACGTTGTTTTTTGGAATCACCTTTAGTTTGAAGTCCTGCATGAATGTTTAGCTGATCAACTGAAAATAGGTTAGTGATAAGCCTTATACTGCTCTAGCTTTTTAACAGTTCTTCTTAAAGCGCCCCCCCCTATCCCTCGATCGCAATCAAACTCAGTAACGTATCTCTCCTATCAGGCGACTATTATTTGAGAGTCTTGTTGGAACAAAATGACGGGGAGACGCCGATAACAAATGTGTGAGTCCACGACATTTATCTATCAGGATTTGCAAATATTCAAACTACTGTCTTTTCACAACAGTCGATATTTAAGAGGTTTTAAAGCGTCTTAATTTTGAGAAGTATTATACACACTTCAATTCAAGCCAGGAACAGTTGATGGAAAAATGAGTCAACTATAGATCCTCCGGCAGGAATCGCTTTTGCGATGCCGGTGCAATGCTCTTGTCACTGAGA
Organism: Dendronephthya gigantea; assembly: GCF_004324835.1. Lineage (NCBI taxonomy): Eukaryota > Metazoa > Cnidaria > Anthozoa > Malacalcyonacea > Nephtheidae > Dendronephthya > Dendronephthya gigantea. Next base: position 24,073 of record NW_021163603.1, on the reverse strand, counting down.
ACGTATAGTTGACTAATTTTTCCATCAACTGTTCCTGGCTTGAATTTGAAGTGTGTATAATACCACACGAAATTAAGACCCTTTAAAACCTCTAGAATATTCCTGCACCGTGTGAAGTGCCTAAAATCATCTGTTGATATTTATTTAGAACTTCACTTTAGGAAGCTGATGAAGAAACCGCGGCAAAAATACAAGATTTGGCGCTTGCCAAGGGCGCTCTACCAAAACGCTTACGCATGGCCATGATTACGCAAAGCACTGATAGACGTTCGCTACTGAACAGGTGCGAATTAGTGTGATAAATTAACAAATTGTTGCAGATGTATAGCCTCGATTCCATCCGGAGGACCTGAGTTGTATTTTAGCAACATTCTTAGATTCATCTTAAAACTTGTGATTTTATAATCCTCTATATACTAGCCATCTGTAAATAGTTCAATTGAGACTAACAAGCATACTCCATAAGTAATTTATAATCTTTATTGTTGGCATATAGGCAATTGAGTGGACATCTAGTGGCTCTCTGGACAACTGGTCATCCAAGAGCAATGGCATTACTTGTGAGAATAATGTTCGTATTAAAGCAGTTATAGTTTTTAATGTCTAAAATATACAATAAAGTTTAAATGCGGGATTTCCTGTTCGTAAGTTTTGGTTCATAAACCATTATGTAATAAATTTGAATACGATTTTCACAGCCTGCTGGTTTGCTCTATTACCTTGAAAGCCCTGACGAGGTAGGAAATCTTTGAGAATTTTTTGCGAGGGCCATTATTTACATAAACCCATTGCAGTGGTTCTGACTAACCAATCATAATAGTGACTAAGTGGTATCAACTGCTTTGGTAACTAAACTCCATCATTCATCCTTATACTGTGCCAACTGCCCCACTGACGAAATAATTACATAGTAATTCATTCAGAAGTGTAAAACCTTTTTGTAAAGAAGCAATTTTGTTGGAAAGTTTTTATCTTTCCTTCAGCCACCGGAGACTAAAGAAGATCATTTATCAATTCGTGACAATGTAAAGCTTGCAGAGTACGTTTTAAAGCAACAATCGTGTTCCAAAATTTCATGATGCATGCTTGTATGTACGTATAAGCCTGTTATTTCACGCGCTATACTTGTCTGTTACAGCTCAGGAAAAGCGAGAGGAACGTCAAGGAATCAACTTGAAGGATATCTCTCGCATTGGAGGACAAAAATAGGATTCAAAGCCAGGAAAGATGTGAGAATTTAAATCCAGTTGTTTTATTACAAGTAAGTGTTCATATTAAGAAAATGGGAAATGTTCTAGTCGTTTGAAAGATGAAAAAGCAATGGTATTTAAACGGATCTTTTTTACAGATTCAGTCAAGATCTGACAGCGTACAACCTGATTTGGAATTACAAGGTGAGTCTCGAAGTTAAAGTTAGTTTCCATTGAAAATATAGGAAATGAAAAGGTAATGGAGAATTTCCTGTCGCTATGAGTATAACAAGACAATTCAATAGTCCTGACCTCTTTCTCTAAACTGTTGTCGTAAAAGAGTATGAAAAAATTTCTTTTGTTTTCAATGTGACAGACGCGAGAGGAACTTCTGGGGCTCTCGAATCTGAGATGCGCAAATTTGCAATGGAAAAAGACCTGAGTGGAAACTACGTTGTTTTTTGGAATCACCTTTAGTTTGAAGTCCTGCATGAATGTTTAGCTGATCAACTGAAAATAGGTTAGTGATAAGCCTTATACTGCTCTAGCTTTTTAACAGTTCTTCTTAAAGCGCCCCCCCTATCCCTCGATCGCAATCAAACTCAGTAACGTATCTCTCCTATCAGGCGACTATTATTTGAGAGTCTTGTTGGAACAAAACGACGGGGAGACGCCGATAACAAATGTGTGAGTCCACGACATTTATCTATCAGGATTTGCAAATATTCAAACTACTGTCTTGCTTCCCGCGTCATAAAAACGATTCCAGATACCTAATATATAATATACCTCAGCGTCTTATTCTCTATATTGCTGCACAGTTCACACAATGTTATTAGTCCTGCAGTATGTAGTAGAGAAGTATAGAATCATGGATGAAACAATTCATGATTCGATCGAATTTTCTATTTTGTTTTCAGGCTCGAGTTGTTTAACGATCTGTACTACAGACTGCGATTGACAACTAAACCAACTATGAAAGCAATGTGCTTTCCGGTGAGGATGTCGTTTAGCGCGAGTCTAGCCATGTGTAGTCTTCGAAGAATGAATGAAACAAGTTGGAATATTTTATTCACACGCGAAGACTAAAGTTTATGGAAAATGTCAGGAAGAGATTGGCGCTTTTAATGACACCAAGCTAAGGATCATCTGTTATTGATCCAGTTTTACTACAGGAGCCTGAACTTAACTAACTTTTATTCATACTGTTTCGTATTTTTAGCCCTTACATGAAAATGGCATCACCAACAGGGATTCGAAGGTAAGCGGTGCTTATTTATTATACTCTCTCTTTTTCCTAACTTTAACGACCATAATTTACTTTTTATCTCTAGCAACAAAATGTTTTACTGTGTTCTCGGATGACGAAACGCTTATAAAGGTTTTGTCGTTGTGTATTGACTTATCTCAATTCAGAGTTTTGTCCTGATTTCGTTTTACGAAAGCAGGCGCATTCTGCGAACGTTTTCACATGGAAATGATGTGTGCATATACGTGAGAGGGTAATCTGTAGGAGCTTGCTTATTAATCCAGCTAACCCTGATAATCCATTTATTTTGTAATGAGCGAATTTTTGCCGTCGGAACTATAGGATATAGAGTAGCTCTTCACCACTAATTTAAATACGGCGACTTTGAGTGAAATCGCTCCGACAACATCTTTTATGCCAAAGTCAATTTGAATGCATTGGTCCTGGTAATTTTTCCGTGCAGATCAAGAAGCTGCCTCATTTAAGCGACCATGTCCTGTCGACTTATCCGCATTCCGAACAACTTTTGCTATTATCTGGGATGTTATGTGTCTTCAGTACGGGGGGCAATAATTAGTATCAATTATTCTATCTTCCGGCACCAAAACACCATCGAAACAATCATCAACAAAATGAAACGATAATGCAGATAATTGTGCCATATATGGGGCCTCCAGAATTGAACCAGTCGAAGTACAACGTTATTTCAATTGATTTTGTGAAATCTTTACTAGGGGTTAACTTCGAATTTTATCACATTCCATATGGGGAATTACTGAAAAAAATAATGTCAACAGTCTTAATATGACATAATAATAAACTGAACATATACCATGTAGCCTGCATATTTACCTTGCTTGGTATGTCAGTCAATCAAATCCATGTATGGCACAGCAATGGATGGAGGTGTAGTCAGTGAATAGATAAAGGTAATAATTGTTAGCGACTCTTGGGTTGCCATAATTTATTTGATCTAAAATTGAGAAACAAGGAACAAGTAAATTAATATATTATTGTCCATAGTTGTGAGGCTATCAGCATTGTGATATTCCAGGTTCGTGCGTACCGCTACCATGGGACAATACCTTAGCGAAATAGTACTTCAGTGAATTGCTAGAACTACCTGAAGAACCGCCATAAACTTCAATTCTCAAAGATATGTTGCCATATCAATTCGGCTCTATATGCAATAGAATCTACAATTGAGATTACAAGAACATCACTTTCACACAATTGAAACTATAATTGTATATGAATCACAAGGCCCTATACTGTGTAGTAACAGCATGTATTTTGTGACTTCTATAACAAAAGAATATACAGAACAAAATGCAGGCTGTTTTCTTTCATATTCACATAATACCCCCAACCCCTGTATATTGGTAAATGGCATTACATAATAGGAAAGAGAGAAAATAAATCTATTTTTAATAACATCAGTGTAAATGAATGACATATGGAACTGTACAGCAAAATATTGTGTAGGCATAATTCTTGTCATGCTTCCTCACCAGATATCATGAAATTATCTCGGTTTTTTAATGTTTAAATTATACGTCTAATTTAGAAAGCACAAAATACCACCAAAATATAGCTGAAGAAAATACTTTAACCCAATGCTTCTGTTTTAATCCAGAAATTAATCAATATTGCTGTTAACCTGACACTGCAGTGCAGCTCTAAAAATTATATCAAATTATACTGGATTACAAACGAAATATAACTCGCCTTTGGAATTTCGTTATTTTCTTTTATTTTTATCCTGTCGTCTTTTAACCGTTACATGTAAACTGTAAAGGCTTTAGCTATCTTTTCTGATAGTTTTTAAGTCAGGATGGGCAGAAAAACTCGAAAAATATAGCTTTTTTTATTTGTTATTGTGTATAGCGAGGCGTTGCTCAGCGGCCGCACATGTGGTTGTCACATGAGGTTAAAGGTGTCAAAAACGTAAGGTTGCCTACCCCGTTGGAGTAAAATAAGCCCGGTAATCGATTTCCGAAGTAAAATTGTCCCTAGAAGTCATAATTGTAAAATTTTCGCCAATATGGTGATAATTATATGCACATTTCCAGTTTCCATTTGTAAACACGTTTGTTGGAAATATCACTACAAATCACCAAAGCGACTGTATTTCAAGTAAAATAGATGAAAATATTGGTGCCAATGTATACTAGAAATATTTGGAGGTTTTTAGGCGAGATTTTTGGAAGGCTTTCCGTATTTTCGCTTCTCTAAAATTCAATTTAAAAAGTAATAGTTCGGCAATAAATTCTTGCCTTATAGGAAAGCTTTTGAAATGAACTAAATTTATACAAATAGGTAAATGTTTTTTCTTTGAGATAACACAATTTCTAGTTGATTTTATAAAATACTTCCAGATAAAATCAACATTATCTGTGTGCGCGCTTTACGAGCAGACAGCAATGAGTTTAGTGGTCTCATATTTATTAAAATGGGTTGAGTATTCGCACAGTAATCACATGCTTAAATCAGCTTACCACTTTGAAATATCCTCTGATCGGACGTCTAACTGAGAGGGTCCCTTAAACATCGAGAATACTTCATTAACAAGTGCCGCATCCTGTCCTGTTTGAGAAGTTATGAGAACTTTTTCTTGGGTATTGTTTACTCCTTACTCTGTTGGAAGTTCCATTCTGTTGTATGAGAACAACACTTGTATTTGGTTTGGTGAAAGGATGCAGATTGTCCGTTGGATGTTGTGCTTATGTATTAGAGACTGACCACATTAGATATCAGCGCAAAATTGACACATTCATGGGACTCGAACCCAATCTCCTAAAAAGGAGTATCCGAAATGTGTTCTTTGTGTGGCCAGGAAAAAGCGAGAGCTACAGGGCAACTCGCAAACCGACTGGCAGACAATACGAACGTACAACACAAAACACACAACCGACGACACAACATCCAACAACCCACAACCCACTAACTCTGTAGCTGAAACGACAAAAAATATGGTGAGTTGTTCCTAGAAAAGGAAGCATTTACAATTAGCTGAAGGCAATTGCGGCTAGGGGTTTAACTGACGGCATGGATATGGGGTGGCTTCTTAGGGTTGGATACTGAAACTAAACTACGATCGTCTTTGTCTGAAAAACACAAAAAAAATTATTAGTAGCTCCCTAGAAAACGAAGAGCAAAACACAGTTAGACAAGCAGTGAGCCGTGTTTCCAGATACGGGGACAGAGATTCTTAGCTAACAGAGTGGCCACGGGGATCTACTTCTATTAAAAAAATAATTACACATACCTTGATCCTACCTAAAGAAAGAACTAACTTACCTGAAGAAAACGGTCCCAGACGGCCCTGTTTTAAAGCCTGTAGGCTCTTGCATAATTCAGCAAAATTAAGACAACTTGATTGGTTATTTCTGTGCACAGGTCAATTTGTCATTGGTCAATTTTTGTACTCCATGATTGGTTCAATAAAAACCAATCAGATTGGTTAATCTATATTCAAATTTTGATCCCGTTTCTTTGATATTTGCAAGGTGATTGCACAACAAATGTTCGATTTCACACGTTTTGGAGCATATTCCAAGCCAATGTATCACAGTATGTGTGTATTTGTTCGATTATTTCTCTATGAAGTTCACAAAAAAATACAGTTCAATCATTATTAAAAGGCTTTATTTCCCCACCAGCTTTAGAACCCCATCGAGCAGGAAAGTCGGAATTTAAAAGGCAAGTAAATCTTTCAAACTGTTGTAGCATTTGAATTATGTGGTACATTTAATACGGAACCTTTCAGAATATTGTCGAATTGGGCATGGCCTGGAAATAATAGTATATAACAAACTGACAAAATCGCAAATGTAGTAAATTTCAAGGCTAAATATTGCAAATTCCAGTCGAAATATGGCGTTTTACCGCCATGCATACATAGCTATTCACAGGTATGATATTCACGCGTTTTATATATTCAATATTACACATCAAAGCGGCCTAATCCTTAGGATATTGGCCAAAATGTAAACGAAAACCGGTTGCAGTGGTTTAGTTCAAATATACAGTACTATTTATATATATAGCGTCCAAAATCGAGCCTTTAGAAGATTTTTGCCGATTTTTTATATAAACATACCGGATGATATGAATTATCGCATCACCGGCAATAATATTTCACAATAATAAAAATATGGAAAACAAATTCGGGCAAAAAGCCGAAATTCTGACCTAGTTCCGATTCGAGCTTGTCTTAAGCACGTGCTTACCAACGATTATCGCTTAGCACTTATGAAATGCTATTTCTTCGATTCTTTTGCACATCCTAGCCCAAGAATTACTTAAAATTACAACAGATTGACAACATGTAAAATTGGGACATTTCGAAGACAACAGAGTACCAAAAAGATGAAAGATATGGAATTTCTAAAATATATCTTGCTATGGGAGTAATTTGAGATAACAAAGCAAAGTATTATTTTGATTATTGTTTTACTTATAAAAAAATGCAGGTTATAACTATATGCTGGTTGGAATATACTATTCAAATAATCATTTCAACTGCTATTGTTTAGTGGTATTCCGGGGTCTTTAGCCCAAATATTTCTGAGATATTTAATGTCTTGCTTCTGTGCAACATTTTTCAGGAGTAATAGCCTATTTTGCTGTACAGTTCCATTTATCATACACTGGTGTTATATAAAATATAATTTTTTTATTCTCCCTTTCCTATTATGTAATTGCAGAACGAATATTCAATATATTAGTGTACCACATAAAAACTCATTATGACAATCGTAGCGGACGTCTATTGCATCGGAGATACGAATTGTGGTAAGCCAAATTCAATGTTATTTCTCGCGATTTTTCCATGATGTCTTACATTGTGGTTTTTTAAACATTCTTCAATGTTTCCTCAGTCTGCGAGCTGAGAACTAGGCCTTGGCTTAATTCAAGTTGAAAAACCGGTTTAACCTTTGCAGTCATCTTGAAATTTTAGCCCATTTGCGTTTAAAACGTTAGCATAAAAAAGTATTTATAAATTTTCGACCTGTATTTTTACAAACTTTAATTTTTTGTGTGTTCTCGTTTTTTTTCAACTTGAATTAACACTTTGACTTTACCCCGCGGATGCTTGACAAGCACACGTCGTTTGTTTTTTTTTTGACCAATCAGATTCGTTCTTCAAACCGCATTTTATATCTCGCATGGTTCCACGATATTTTTCGGCAAATAGGCAAAAGTTTTGTACATTTTTTGTGCATTTTCATTTGCTTTTTAAAATATTTTTAATGGAATATTTATTGTTCGAGTATCTAAAATGTATTTGTGATAATTTATTTGATAATTTCTCGTTGTTTTGATATGAAATTTTGCGAGTGAAATTCGTATGTATGTTATATTATTACAAGAGTTCCATCCTTCTCATAACTATATATTTATATGCTTCGCGATCACTGACGTTACTGAACTTGCAACCGTAACTGGACTATTTACTTTTTCTTTCAACAATATTTATTGGGGTTCCTATGCTCAGTGGTCATAATATTAGACCAATTAGACTGGCGTACACGCGCGAGGCGCAAGCGCCGCGAGAAGGAAAACATGTCTGGGCAAGGGCTGCCTATATGTATAAACCTAAATGGACCAATTACCGTAAAATCGTTGTGTGTGTGCCCGAATTAAAGCAGGGACTTTTGCCTGGTCCGTTAACTTACCTGTTGATATAACGTGCGCGGATTGCGAGAAACGGAAGAAATATTGGTCACAAATAAAACTAATGTTCTTCCAAGGCCAGTTTTAACCAGTAATTCTGAGGTTACAACTAATATTTGAAGTTTGTGCTTAATATTACCTTCAAACGCAGATTTTAGCCTTGTAATTTGTAATAAAAGGATCTGTAATTTGTGCTTCATACAGATACCTTTCATACAGAGTTTAGCCTTATTCTAGACAAACAGTGCAGGCGAGTGTGAGGTGATTTCAGCACCTCTCTGGTTATAGAAGTGCAGTTGTTGAACGACTCCTGCACAATGGAGCGTCAAGAAGATGGTTGCTTGGCAATGGGTTGATCACGGTTACAGTCAACAACCGGGAAACTTCGAACATGTCATGCGCATATTGTTCGGCAGGAAAAGTGTTTGTGGGAGATGATTCACTGCAGAAGGGCACGGAGCCTGAGGTTTTAAAAGTTGAGCTTAAGAGAAACAAAAACAAGGCCTCAATTAGTCAGGTAAGGAAAATGCTTTGAGTATCATTGTTTAAATTCGCATACGCTGTTTGCCCAGCGTATTCATGCTTAACAACAAAATATATTTGCAAGAGCGACCAAGTTTTAATATTCTTCTAGTGAAAGCTCTTAGTAACGTATTTGACATTTCCAGGCTTGTTCAACTGATAGCAAAGCTCGTGCAAATGATTCTAGCCAGGTGTCAAACACAAAATTCGATACGAAAGCAACTGACCTTCTTACCCGCGATTTAAAGGCCACTGGTACCGTAGGCTCAGTACAGAAATCTTGTGACTCAAGCAATGGGTGCAGTTGCGTTGGTAAAGGATGGGTTCAGATTGTGGTTCGAAGACCAACCAGAGATACTTCGTGGATTTTGAGACTACAAAGTCGGCCGAAACTCGATGAAACACAAACTTCACTACCAGCGATGGGAAAGACAGGGATTTATGAAAGTTTAATTTGAAAACAATCCTTTGGTAAGCCCATTTATTTTCTCAAACCTTCCCAACCTTCAATTGTGCCAGGCGTCACTAGAGTTGTCGATGGGGAAAACTTTGTTGAAGTTTGCAAGTCAAAAGGCAAGCCGATTCTATCGCTACAAAAATTTTTAGAGTTTGCGTTTTTATTCTAAAATCCATTTTACTTCACATATTTCTTTAGTTGTTCAGTTATATTGACAAGCAATTGCTTTTGACTTTCAGGAGCGATTTATTACTATATCGACAATGGCTTGATTGGTGAAGGTGGATTTGGTGGAGTATTCAAGGGTGATGCCATAAAAAGAACTAAAAAAACACCGGTAATTCTCACACAATGTCTCTGCTTCAAAAACAAGCATTTTCCTTGGCATTATTGGCCATATTGCCCTGCTTCTGGGATGAATTAAGATTCCAAAAATCTTATTAGGTTGCCAGCCGTTGCGTTGATTTTTCAGGAAAACCATCTGGTTTTTCATTTACCAAGAGATCGATTTTGCAATTTTTACATTTGAGACAAAGGGATTAAGGTAAACATTGACATTTCGTTGCCGTTAATATTAAAAGTGTTCAAATTTCTGGCACAATGGCACTCAATAAGTACTTTATTGGTGCCAGGCGAAGAAAGTCAGCATAATGTTCCTTTATCCTTGAGTTATTTTGTCTTGATGATGACACTAATAATGCTGTCATTGCTGTGGCTATATTGCTAGCCTTGTTAATTCATTATTTTTGTCCTTTTAGATTAGAACAGAATTTTGCAACATTGCATGGGGAAAGACATGAGGGGACTCAATAAATAAATGAGAGACCAATGGTAACTGAGGAAATCTGATAATTAGGAAGTTTTAGATCAAAGAGGACATTATATTATAATAATGATTAGCCTAAATCTAGTTTTTCCATGAATACATACCATATTTTATGTGGTACTATCTGTAAAAGATACATGTATTCATATCATGCTAAATATATGTTCTTATGCCAGCCCATTGTTCTTTATGGATGACTCTGACATGGTATCAAAAGTCAAAACTGTTCATCACCTGGACTATTGGCAGCCGGATGACTTAAAGAGATAAGCTCTGTTGAACATTTTGATTGCATAAAAAAACGGTAGTAATATAATTTTATATATTGTAACATTATTATTGCTTCAACATGCTTGCTTGTAACTCATCCATGCTATGAAAATTGTTATCCATACCTATAAATTTTGCTATATGGTACAACTTATTTGTATACTTGCTAAAATTTGTTGTAATCACCTATATAGGTATTTATATGCATATGTTTCTTTTGACTCTTTAGTGTGACGGCATGCTTAACTTAATAGTACATTTTTTAAATGTTTGTAAATAATACCTATAGATAATGAAATGTAGTGAAATCATGTAAGCCAACATTTTTTGTCGTGTTTGTTTTGTAATACAGATATGAAACTGAAGCCAAATCGAGTCACACGTTTTTTGCCCAATGTGCGCATGACGTAACTTGCTTGGCAAGTGTCATGTTGAAATTTAAAGTGCTTATAAACCCAAAATGGGTTTTTGGTGATTCAGATAGAGCATAAAAAGTTGGTTAGTAACTTCTAGATTAGTTTTTGCGTTAAAATTTTAATTTTGGAGATATTGGGCGGCAAAGTCAATTTTTTTAAAAAAAAGTAGCGCGCAATGGGGGACTGGGAACCAGGAACACGTCCATTTACTTTACTATGAAACATAATACAGTTCTAGTAAACAAATTGGAAATATCTGGCCATTTTTAAATAAAAGTTCTTGAAATGTCGAGCTCTAGTTCATTTTCGAGTGTGAATAGCAATACTGCTACCATTATGCCATATGAAATGGAAGACGAGCGTAAAGAAAGCGAGAAATGCGACGCAGAATTCGATCCTGATATTCCGGAGGACAGCCAAATGGATGACAACACAGACCCCGAGGCCTACTTTGACGAACCTATCGCGGATAATGTTTGGCTAGAAAATTATAACAGAGCGCGGGAAGAAAATAACCAAACAATGGCAGAACTAGAACTCCGCTGGAATGGAAGAAAAACTTTAACTTCCTGGTAATTTGCGTATTATGTCATTGTGATTTATCGCAATATTCCAGTAGCACGTGGTATAAAAATTGTATTAAAATTTGCTTTGTCTTTGTTCAACTGAAGTTGTTTTTTCGTTAGGTGCAGTTGTGGTAACTGTAGCATTGAAATGCTGCAAAATGCTAAAGAGTGTCGTTGTTGCCACGAAATCGAGGGTTGCGCAAAATTTATTGATGACTTTTCTGAGGAGTCAAGTGAGGAACAGAAATTGACTTGTATAGTTAATCATCCTGGTTTTCCAGCTGTTTGCTTAAACAGATGGTCGTTGGAGCTTGCTGCTGACAATTTCAAAACCCGTCAGGGTCATAGATATAAGCAAAGTGGCTCAAAACAAAGGTATGTTTATTCAATAATAACAGACACAACGTGGCCTTTGTCATCATTGTCGTGTTTATAATATTATTATCATTAATGCAGCCTGTGAAGGGGCATCTGAAACTGAAAGAATTGAGTTATACCAAACACACCCTGGGGTAGTTGCATAAACTTGGATGCCCCTGGGAAGAATTGAAAAAGCTGGTTTATGATAATTGCAGTAAAACTGTATCATTACATAGATTGTTAAATTCTGACAGGCTTACTCTTAGTTGCCCTGTTGTGACTGCCATTTGCTATTGCACAATGCATTACTGTTCATCAGGCTCAAATAAAAGGAATGATCGAATTTGGTTTGTAATCCCTTAGATTTCTGAGAGTTGTTGCCTATCGACAATTTACTCGCATGGTGCATGGCCGATTAAGGGACAAAAGAATTCCATTGCCTTCTTGTGCATACAATGCTATACGTTTAACACATAAACCCATGGATGGTGCATTCACTGGCTATGAAGAACTGGAGACAGATGAAGAAAGCGAATAATATTGCTTTGGTTCAAATGTAAATTGTGTAAAAATGTATGAACAAATGCAAATAAAAATATTGTTAATCTTTTTTATTTTTTGGACAGTCAACAACATTTTTGTGACCTTTCATTGGCTGCTTGCACAGCCTACATTTTGGTGCATTTCTTTGTTTTAAAGCATGACTTTGGGTTCCAACTTCAACAGTGGGAACTAAAAAGAGGAGTGGGATAAAATTTAGAATGCATGGTAAACCATCATTGTACCTATATTGTTATCTGATCTTAAGTGTAAATGCATCAACAACTTCTAAAATACCTGGGTTTGTTGGAGGAACATCAGAAAGTTGCATTGCATCCCTTGTTTTCTTTTTTTGTATTGCTTCTTCTCTTGACTGCTTACTTAGCATGGTATTCATGGGTGGTGGTGTTTTTTCGTTTAGGTCATCTATTGCATCTTCCAGTTTTTTATTCGCAATAGCCTCTAACATGGTTTGATATATTTTATCCACATAATCTATAATATATATATATATATATATATATATATATATAATTATATATATATATATATATATTAAAGTGCCTTCTACATGAATCCTTGGTTTGTAATTATCCAATCAACCTACCAAAGTTTTGCTTTACTGGAACTTTTCTGACAACTGCTTCCCCATTCATGAACTTGGGATAAACAACATTGTATTGTTCAACACCATTTTTCAATCTTGCTTCCCGAGACAGATTCTGATTAAAGTGCATGACTGCTAATGCATGTCTGCAAAAAATGACACTGCTTTATAAGTGATACTTTTAGCACTCATGTGGCAAAGGGTGGCCTCCTGGAAATTTATTTTCCCATCATTTAGGTAAATGTCACATCTTGTTTCAAACTCTTATTTTGGTGATATCAATAAATTGCTAGAACAAAAAGTAAGCATTTAAACTGTACATCATTACACTATCTTTTGAATGCATACAGTAATTACCTGCAAAACATTCCTCTGTAGGTATAGCCTATCATCTTGGGAGAGAATTGGTTCAGCACAGAATGGAATCCTTCTAGGCAACTTGTTTGGTCCATTGGAGATGCATGCTTTATTCCTTTTATCAGCCTTTTGTTAGTAAGAGATGACTGCATTTTCTCATAGGCAACTGAATCTAAGAATATGTCACAACATAAACAGATTGTACATAAATACTACCATAATATTGACACACATGCATATCACCATATTATGATGATAAAAATAGTATTGCATGCACTTCAACAAACCTTTATCTAACCATTTCCGTGGCTCAATTGTCTCTTTATGCCCACATTTGTTGAACAACGGATTCTCAAGATTTTTGTGCTCATTAACCACATGACTTAAAAATGATGAGAACTTAGCCCAAATAACTTCACCATTCCATCATGTGTAGTTCTTGCACTCCAGTATAAATGGTTAGTACAAGGCTTTATCCATTCAGCAACTGCTTCACACCCACTCACTTTTGCAACTTTTGTGAGTACTTTTGAACTAAGGAAACTCTTGGACTAAGGAAACTAAGGAAACTAAGGAAACTAAGGAAACTCTTGGAACTAGTGTAAATTAGTTTGGAGAAAAGTTTGTATGTATTGGGGCCAGATTGTCAAAACTAAAATGGTGGCAGTAAAAAAGTTCGGATTACAACAAGACTTGTTAATTTACACATGAGTGCAGATTTCCTGTCAAATAATGATTTGCAAAAATTAGAGAACAGTTGACCTGCATTTTCTTACCTATGTGAAGGCACATTAATGTCTTCATCAGTATCAGTATCTGCTGTATCTGTCTCTGTCTCAATTTCTGCATCTTCATACATATCATCAGAAGGCCCCTCTGTCTCATCTTCAGATTTGTGATCTTCCTCATCATTGCTCTCAACTTCCTCATCATCATCACTACTTACACCTATTGTAAATTATTACAGAAACATATAAGTGTGGTATACTTACAAAAGGCATTATTGTATCACCGACACTCTATACCATTTACAGTACATTATATATGCTTTACGTTATTCTTGTTTCCTTGTGACACAACTATAAGGATGTTATTGCAACAACACCTTATGTAATATAAATGTTTACCTGTTGCACCCCTAAGAATATCCAATTCTTTTCTCACACCTGCCAGCTTTTGTTTTGATGTTTCCCAACAGTTACGGATTCGCTTGTTTTCCTTCTTTAACAAATCACAATTTCTGCACTTGTGTGGTGACTGTGGTGATGCCCCAATCTAGTACAGCAAAGGTTAATTAACACACTCTTGTGTTTGCTTTATACATGTGTGCCTGAACACCACCATAACCTATATATATATATATATATATATAGCTAGAAGCCTTACCATTGATTCGTGTTCCATAACATCCGTCGGGAAGACAACACTTTCCGTCGTAGCTTTCAATTCATCAGTTACGCCAGAAATTTTTGACGAAGTTGTTGGCGATTCTGTTATAGTCTCGAATTTGTCGAATGCAAAACATTTTTAAGTGTTTAAAAATATTCAAATTGTGCGCATTTATTAAATATATGCACGAATATAAAGAGCGCATTGGCACAGTTATGATTTAATATCCCTTAGCTTACCTCTCTTCGCTTCATGCGTTTTGTGCGTTCACTTTCTGTGCTGCCCAAAATTTGATTTGCTTGCAATGTAGGGTACACAGAAACTCCCAACTCATCCCTTTTTAGTCTAGGGGTCTTATACTTTGAAACTGTAGCAGAACCGTACTCGAAACAGTCGTTCGTGAAGTGCTTTGAGCAAACAACTGATGAGGGTGTTGGCGTCCATTTGTCTCTTCTGCGTCGAATGAAGTTCACCCATATTCGCCTTCGTTTCGCTGCTACGGTCGCGTTTTCGTTCCAAAAAGGTATCTGGTATAAAAAATACCAATTCTCCGCGTCTGCCGTGTTAGAACACCCAAAAACAACGCAACGTTCGGGCCATTTTAAGCAGAAAACTCTCAAAGATATACAGTCTCGCAATACAAAGTGTGATTGCTGTAGAAGATGAGTTCCTGGGATCCAGGCTCTTTGGTGATATTTGCGTCGCGCTACTATTTTTTTGAAAAATGGTCAAATTTTGCTGTTTGAGCCATCGTAACTCCGAATTAAAATTTTAACGCAAAAACTAATCTAGAAGTTACTAACCAACTTTTTTATGCTCTATCTGAATCACAAAAACCCATTTGGGTTTATAAGCACTTTAATAAGTAGATCGATAGAAAATCGAATTATTGACAAACAAATGCTGATTTAAACAAAACTTTAAGGCGATGTCTATTTTTTGTTATTTTAACCTACACATCAGTTTTTAATTACATCGTCTTATTTAACACCCGAAGTTTGTGTGGTTTAGTTTTTGCACTTTTGGCGCTAGCATTGGAGCGACTAAATAGCATAAGCTATATAATCATACGAAGTATACAAAATGCGACTTGAAAATATTTATTTCTACATATGCTGTGACAGGAAAATCTATGTACAAGAATGTATAAAATGTCTAGTGTACTTAACGTCCTTCAAAAGTTTTTGTCCTAAGGCTTGCCGACCAGAGCAGTTTCCATTTGCCACACCAGCAATGTACTCCATGTTTAGTGGATAAAATAAGGTTGAGTGCTCTTCGATAGGATAACATTTGCCCTCCACCGCAATCATCAAAGTTTGAACGTCTGAAATGTCTTCTGAATCATTATCCTGATCTATGGAATCAACAACCTTTAATAAGAAACCAATGTTTTTTAGAAGGACTTTAAAAGTATTTAAAAAACAAAGTCAGCCCACAAAGGTTCTTACACTTACTGAACAAATCTTAAAAAAGAGAGACTGAGATTCTCCTACATTCTTCTTCAATAATTCCTTCAAAATCTAAGCAACTGTGCTCTGGATGTCTGTTAAAAAAATTGTTTATCAAGATAGATTATGTTAGATTATAAATAGGCATATTTCATGTAGCAATAGCCTGTATTGCTATAATACTATAATTTTGCCATTGGTTTGGGCAAATTATTATTAATTGCATGACTTACCTGATTTCCCAGTAATTGCTCTCTCCACTCTGTTTATAAGAACAAATGTAGTTTCTTGTTACATTTCTTGGCATAGTCCAAAATATTTTTCTCAATCAATGGATTGAAATTTGCCAATAATATCATGGATTAACTTGTGGTTTACTCTTTAAAATTCTGCTTTTACCTGAAAAAGAATTAATAGAGTTTGCTAGATACATTGTGAAAGAAAATTCCTCTACTGGTAATTTAAACCCATACTCTGTCAATTAACTAAAATATCAATGAGAATTTTATACAAAATATGGCAGGTAACTAAAAAGTAGCGAAGTAGCACACATGGGTATGTCGAACAAAGAAATTTGGCAGTCAATTATCAGCTTGGATAGTTTGTCAACAAGAATTATAGTACCTTATATCAATATTAAAGCTGTAAACTAAAAGCAAACTTACCTCTGTAACAAGCTAAAGTGCAGGATTTTTTTTAAATTGTTTCTACCCCAGGCATTCTTATGCTCCATGAACCCTGTATCAGAAAAAATATATTTATTGATATGTTTAACAAGTCAGATCCATTTCTTAAAGTATCATAGAGGTGGTAAACATAAATAATCGTAAAGATTATGTACATCAACAAGGTTATCACTTACTCTTCCACCACAATTGAGTCAGCAAGGAAGGGATATTTCCAAATTATCATAGGTGAAATATTTTGTTTTTCTTCCATGGTTTGATAAATTAATTTTATACGCCTGATTGTTGACAGTAAATATCCCTCATTCCCTTGTGAACCAATGTTACGTAAATGCATCCACTGACCGAAATATAATAATGAGTAAGAGTCAGAGTGGACGCATAATCGACATATTTGGGGATATAGTGTCGCGGCAACCAACCGTACAACGAGAGAAAGGCGAAATTTTAATTTGAAATTTCAAACATCGTCTCGCTTTGCCTTTTTTGGATTTATTAACAATCGTTTTTAGTTTTTTACGAATTTTAAGACAGTGTAAACTGAAAAGAGAGTAAATAATATACTTTATTAGAGATTTATAGAAAATTTCGTATTCATTGCAATAGAACTGTAAAACCATAGAACCGTAGAACAATGGAACCGTAGAATCCTGGAACTGTAGAACCCTGGAACCGTAGAACCATAGAACCATGGAACCATATAACCGTAGAACGGTAGAACCGTAGAACCGTAGAACCATAGAACCATAGAACCGTAGAACCATCAAACAATAAAACCATAAAACCGTAGAACCGTAGAACAATTTAATGGTAGCATTATATTATTAGTGCCGTATAATTATGCATTACATATTTATTTAATTATTACAATATATTTCGTTACTCGTAACACGGCCTTATAACCCTCATTAGTGATCTGCCACATAATATTTCATCAGTCCTTTCATCACGCGCCCGACGTCAAAGTTCACGAATCGGGTATGCGCCAAAGATCATAACGGAATTGCAATCGAATGTTTTCGATTTTGAGTAAGTGTAATAGTTCTGGATACTTTTGTACTTTCACACTCAAGTACTGCTCTGGTATATTAAATAATACCAGGTAATTGTAATATTTTTGTTATTACAAATTACAAGTTTTCTAACCGAGTATGTGACTTTAATACCTGAGTGTCAAGTGTCAAAGTCAATTTAGATGTAAATTTTGATTAAGATGTCTTTTGCAACCTGGGCTTATCTGACGTGATATGTATCCTGACTTCCTATCTTCCACCATATTGATACAATATAATTGCTGCATGATCCTGGGTTTCAAATTGGAATTTGCTTGCAAATGCCTAACATATATAATAGCTCTTTGTTATGATAAACAACTATTAGAAAGTTTTGGCAAAATGTCAAGAATTCAGACCAACTCCAAAATAGAGGTTCTTTTGCTGATTTTCCTAACAAATGATGTTGAAATCAATCCTATGTCCTTTTAGGATTTTATTATCATTTCCATAATTTCATGCAAATTATTGTATGTAGGATTTCAACACCTGACAACTATCATTCTGTCTTTCTATGTATTTTGGCAACTGGAATATAACTGCAGCCATAAAGTTCTCAATCTAGTTTTGTCATTGCACATGTGAATGGTTGGTAACCACATGGAGTAAGTTATTAACTGACAAATTTTCAAAAATATTTTATTGGGCTTTCAAAGATTTTCTAAACATCTTGCCAAGCTTGAAGGCACCAACAGAAGTTATCATTGGTGGGAGAAAAGGTCAGTTGTCAATCTTGAGATAAAATAAAACTGACAACTGCTGGTAATTTGTAAAAAAACTGTTTTTGTTTTATAGACAAAGCAGGCAAAAGACTCAGAATATTACAATTTCTACTGAGCGCAGAGAAGACCTTATCACAGAGGCTTTAGTAAGGAAGTGTAATTTTTATTATTTCGTACCTTTGTTTTACTGTATTGTACAATCTGTCAATTAACCACTGATTATTATATTTTAAAAGTTCTACAAAGACTTTGCTGGTCATAAAAGTGGAAGTGATATGGTATGTTCGGGTTAATTATACCTCATTCCCTAAAATGAAACTATTCGCAATAAATTCAAAATCGTAATTCATCATAGTATCAATGCCCCCCCCTCCCCTCTGTCTTCAAAAAGTTAGGTCCATATTCCTTTTCTAATTTAATAAGTGGGTTCTTAGTAAAGTGATAAGCTAACTGAAGCTAACGTTTCGAAACTATTTCAACATCAACATATGCCATATTTTTGTGTAGAAGTTTAGTGGTTATAAATTACATTGCAGTGAACGAAAGGTTGCACTCATGTTAGAGGTACCACGGCGGGCACTGGCTGGAATAAATTCGCTCACGTAGATCGTGTCGGTCGCGACCCGCAATTTTTGGGAAACTGGGTTCGAGTTTTTTTAATACGGAAAAACAAGGAATTTCGATTTTATCTCCACTTTTACGCCTTCCCATAAGGCCTCTTTTTACTGTTCAGAAAATTGAGTCGATGAGCGAAGTAGAGCTGATCAAAATCTCCCGTTTGATACCAAATATGCAGAGAAAAGATTTAATTTGACCTACTTTTTACGTGCAAGTAGATACCCTATTTTGAAGAATTGTTTTGGTATTCACATTGAGTACACACAATGGTATGTTTGGCTTCATTAAACTTTGGGCAGCTACGTTGTTGTGCTTGTTCTTTGGCAAATACTTAACGCTTAGGTATTGTTCTTCGATCGTATGTTTTTTTTTGGCAAGAAAGCGCTTATTTTCCTTGTATTTTGATGGATTTTATCATGTTTCTAGCATGGCTGCCTCAAGTGGTGTAAGGAAGAGGCGATACAACAGATTTCCTGTTGGGAAATATATGGTCTTGCAGAAGGAGAAATGGGACAATGTTTTAAAAGAAACAAAAGCTATTCAGGAAACAGATGTGCAATTAGCTCAGAAAGAGAAGGAACTTTGTTCAAAACGTGAGAGAATGAGACGAATAGATGCAAAATTTAGTGTATTTTTTTAAAAAATTGAGTTATATAAATATTAATTTGATTGTGCTTTGAATGTAGACCTGAGCAGCATGTTTCACGGACTGGTACTCTACTACACAGCCAGAAACGCCACAGACTTGTTGCAAGTTGTCAGTTTTACCGGCTTGTTTCAAGTTATCAACCGGTTGCAAAAAGCTGGTTAATTTCAACAAGTTGCGACAAGCCTGTGAAAATCAGTCTTGTTGCAACTTGTCATAATTAGCAGTCTTGATGCAACTTGTCAATCCCAAGCTTGACAAGTCTGATTGAACAACTTGCAGCAAGTCTGTTGTAACTTCTAACAGGTTTGTTGACAACTTGCATCAGGTCTGATGAGAACAACTTGCATCAAGTCTGTTGACGACTTGCAGCAAGTCTGTTGACAACTTGTAACAGCCCTGTCTGAACAAGCTGATGCAAGCCATGCGAACACATCAGATATCAGTTTGATACAACAAGTTGCAACAGGCCTGCAGCAGACTTGTTGCAACTTGGGTGTTTTTGGCTGTGTATATTATATTGGCTTTTGTATTTTTTTTCCTGCTGCACACATTCTAAATAAAATTCATAATTGCCTTCAGATTGAAAACCTTGATAAATATATTGAGGAAGGGGGTGATGTTATCAGTGAAGTGAATAGAGCAGGTAGAGCAGGTCATGGTAGTTCAGAGCCACCTAGGAAGAAAAGATTTATTTCGAGAGATCAACCTCAATAAGAATGAGAAACCGCACTCAGTTTGGTGCAAATAGTACAGTTAGTCTAGCTACTTCAAGAAGGAGGAGTTCAGAGACATTTGAGGCAGCATGTCAGATTCATGGGGCTACTAATCACTCAAATTTACCAGGCCAAGTTGGTCTGTGTGACACAGCAATAACAAAATGTTCTGAAAAACTTTTAGTTAATGTTTTTTCAACAAATGTTAAAACAGTTAAAAGAGTAATTCCTAAGATATTACAGAAAGGTATAAATGATTATGAAAAGTCAAATGATAACATGACAAGAAGTATCGCTGTGTATTATAGTGGCGGTATAATGGGTAAAAGGAAGTATCGTAATGTTTATAGGGCAAGTAGTTACAAAAAGAGTAATGAAGCAAAGTCTCTTCGTATAAAAATCAATAACTGCCCTATTCCGAGACTGTTGCCTTACCATAAGCTTGCACATTATATTAAATCAATAGATATTGGTAAACTTTATTCCATTAGGGAAACACTTTGTGATGGTCTAGATGAAATTGACAAAGTTGATGGGGTGTATAGAAATATTCAGGAGATAGTTCTTATTCTTGCTAGATACTACTTAGTGTGTCGAAAGAGGTATGAGCTTGTATGCTTTAAGAAACAAACTTACACTTTCAATATTTCACTTGGAGGCGATGGGGCACCATTTGAAAAAGATGACACTTCGTGTTGCTGGTTAGTTAGTTTTCTTAATTTAGGCAGGAAAGTGCTAAGCAGCAATGAGAATTATCTATTGTTTGGAGCCAATTGTAAAGAGGATTGTGTGCCAGTGCGTCGGTTTCTACAAAAGTGCTTGAGTGATATTAGTGTTTTGGAGAAAAGTACCTTTCAGGTTGAGTGTGGTGGTGAGATGGTTAATGTAAGATTTCATGTCTCAGAAATGCCTAACGACATGAAGATGTTGGCATTCTTTGGTGGAGAACTATCAAACGCAGCCACTTTCTTTTCTACCTTTGCAAATGTAAGCACCCATAATATGAGTTCTCTTGCAGGTTCTTTCAGTTTTTCTGGGAAGGAAATGTGGAAGCCCTGGAAATATGAAGACAGGGTCTCTGCTGCAAACAAGGTTGAAGATTTTAAGAAAACTATGGCCAAAAAACCATTGGCACCAGCCACAGTAAGATCTAAGGTAACATCCTTCATTGCCCAGTTGAAAAGCCGCCAGGAATTTCAACCCATTGTTGGAAGGTTGATTGATCGGGCTCATGTAGACCCGCTTCACCTAAAAAAC
>NW_021163602.1:0-8773 GCF_004324835.1 Dendronephthya gigantea | reverse complement strand
GAGAATAGTGGATGGCTTTCAAGGTCTTTAATGATGCTGAAGCAAAATATCTAATGAAAGAGAAGTAGCTGTGATGTTTGGGCTAGAGAAGTTCCAACTATTATCTACTCGGAAGACACACTCTGGTCGAAACTGACCATTCCCCACTCGAGCAGATCTTCAAAAAAACATTGCGGAGGCTCCAGCTCGGTTGCAGAGAATGCTGCTAAGATGTTTAAAGTATGACATCAAAGTCCAGTATAGACGTGGAGAAGACATTCCAGTGCTGATGCCTTGTCGCGAGTATGTATAAAAAAAGTAGCATCACCCAAACAGAATGCAACCAAGATAGCGAGAATGAAGTACATGTTATTCACTTTATGATGATTTCCATCCTGTTGATGTAAGTCAAGTTAAGTCAGCAATCGAGGCAGATCCAACAATGCTTCTTTTGAAGGATACTATTTACAATGGGTGGCCCAATTACAGAAAGCAATGTCCACAAGAGCTATGGGATTTTTGGAATTTAGATGTGATCTAGTTTGGAGGACGGTATAATCCTGAAAGGAGATAAAGTAGTAATCCCTGAATCACTCGAGTCCAGGTGTGAAGACAACCATGGTGGTCATCAAGGTGAAACCAAATGTCTCCTCTTGCTAGGCAACAGTCTTTTGGCCAGGCATATCAAGCGACATCCGCCAAATGGTTAAAAGATGCGAGTCCTGCAATAAACACCAATCAGCGCCAATGAATTACCACTGATGCAACCAGATTTGCCGGCATTCACCTTGGGAAAAGTTGGGCGCAGACATCTTTGAATTCAACAAAGCAAAGTATTTAATGGTTGTTGATTAGTATTCAAGATTCATGGTCATACGTCTTTTGAGTGACATGTCCGCATCTACGATTTCCAGTCATTTCACCAGCTTCTTGCAGAGTATGGCCTACCATCGATTAATGGTTGATTGGAAGTCAGTTGTCAGCAAGAAGTTCAGGGAAAAATGTAAACGAAGCAATATAACTTGACCTTTAGTTCGCCATATCACCATCAAACCAATAGCTTGGCCGAAAAAAGTGTTGGCATTTGCAAATCACTCTGGAAAAGGCGTTGGAGACTAAACAGTTCCTTATGCAGCGTGTGGATGTACCGAATTACCCCTCTCGATAGTCAGTTGCCATCGCCTTACGAGCTCCTTTCGGCCGTAAACCTAGATCGCTGTTACCGAGTGGGAGTCTGCCTTACAATCAAGGCATTCCAGTAACGATGTCCATCAAGAGTTCAACACACAGCGCCAGACGAAAGCAGGCAGAGTCCTATAACAAGAAAGGGCCAGTCATGATAAGCAATCCTAAAAAAGCTGAACCCGTGTATGTTTGGAACACCCTTAAGCGTATCTGGGAACCAGGAGTGATTTTCGGCCGACCTAATCCCAAAAGAGAACCGAGAACATACATTGTTGAGAAGAATCACAAGCGTACCAAAGGACGAGGGAGCATATTCGACCCCGGCAAATTAGCACGCAGAGGAGACCCTGGGTCTGTTGCCGACAATTCCCCTTGAAATCAGCACCAATGATCAGAAAGAATCAAATCCACCTCCACCTACAACACCAAAGAAACAAACCATTCCGGCATCTGCAATGGTTATTCCAACACCTGTGCCAACCAAAACTGTGACACCTAGTGTACTGAGACAGCGCCGACTCCTGTTAAGTATGTAGTGAAGAAAAAACAAACGAAGAGAGCAGTTGGTGTTGCCAAAAGGGACATTCATTTCAACTGAGAAGTCAGACAACTAGATCTGGAAGAATGACACGTGTACCTGCACGTCTGAAGAACTGAACATTTTAATTGCAAGCGGACAATGATGCATGTTCTGTATAGTAAATAGTCGAGTTAACTTTTGCATGATAGGATAAAAGGTTTATTTATATAGGTTAAATTATGTTACAATTTTTTTTTTTTTTTTTTAATTTTTTGTAATAAGGGGATGTCATAGGACAATGTGCCGTTCATGCGGTGGGGGCCTGGGCCGAGGTAAAGAGTATAAAAAGATGGCGTCTTGTATATTATTGTTATTCTGCATTAGAAACTTAGATGGAGATCATTTATATCATTAATAAAGTATAGCAATATCACAACAGGTAGGATTCGTCCCATCGATTTAACACTTGGGAGACCATCGTCTTCGCCACTAGACCGTAAGGTCTTGTGCTGGATGACCCTGGTTATTTAGTCTGCTTTATCCTTTCACGAAGTTCATAATAAAAAATAGTTTTGGCAGGATTCAAAACATCGTTTTAACATGCACTTGGGAGAAAATTGTCTTAGCCACCAGACCACGAGTTCTTTGCGTGAACGGCTATGTTTATTTGATCCACTTTATCGCTTTCACGAAATTCATAATGAAAAAAGATTATGGTAGGATTCGAACCATCGATTTAACAGTTGGGAGACCATCGCCTTCGCCACTAGACCAAAAGGTCTTGTGCTGGATGGCTATGGTTATTTAGTTTACCTTACCCTTTGTACGAAGTTCATAATGAAAAACGGTTGGTAGGTTTCGAACCATCGATTTACCACTTCTGAGACCATTGTCCTCGCCACTAGACTGCAAGATCTTGTGCTGGATGGCCATGGTTATTTAGTTTACTTTATCCTTTTACGAAGTTCACAATAAAAAATAGTTTTGGCAGGATTCCAAACATCGATTTAAAACTTTGGAGAAAATTGTCTTGGCCACTAGACCACAAGTTCTTCGGGGAACAGCTATGTTTATTTGATCTACTTTATCGTTTTCACGAAGATCATAATGAAAAAACGGTTATGGTAGGATTCGAACCATCGATTTAACACATGGGAGACCATCGTCTTCGCCACTAGACCAAAAGGTCTTGTGCTGGATGCCCATGGTTATTTATTTTACTTCATTCTTTTCATGAAGTTCATAATGAAAAATGGTTTTGGCAGGATTCGAAACATCGATTTACTACTTAGGAGACAGTTGTCTTAGCCACTAGTCTGCAAGGTCTTGTGCTGAACGGCCATGGTTATTTAGTTTACTTTATTCTTTTCACGAAGTTCATAATGAAAAAAGGTCATGGCAGGATTCGAACCATCGATTTAACACTTGGGAGACAATTGCATTAGCCACTAGACTACAAGATCTTATGGAGAATGGCCATGGTTATTTAATTACTGCATTTCTTTTGACGAAGTTTATAATGAAAATCGGTTATGGTAGGATTCGAACCATCGATTTACCGCATGGGAGACAATTGTCTTCTCCAATCGACTACAAGTACTTGTGCTGAACGGCCATGTTCATTTAATTTACTTTTTCCTTTTCACAGATTTATAATGAAACACGGTTATGGTAGGATTCGAGCAATGGATTTGCCACTTGGGAGACCATTTCAGTTTGACAACCTTCAATCCAGCTGTTTTTGTAGCATTCTAGTAAAATTTTGTATGTTCCTTCACAGGCAGCTAGTGATCTAGAATAAAAATAACCAATGATTCAATATTTTGTCCACCACCACCCAAGTTGTGTGTACATAGCTTTTACTAGTAAACAACTCTAATATATCTTTCCCTGAACAAGTAAAGTTGTCGGGTTTAAATAGAAATAAGCACACTTACAATGATTTCACAACTTCTTCTTCTCGTTCCCGTTTGCTTCTATCCGATTCGTTAAACAAGTTTTTAAAGAAATTCTCTAAAGCTGATAACGTGATGTTATCATTGAATCACCATCTTTTGGTGTATGGAAATGAACATTGTGTTTTCGTACTGCTTAATTCACGACCAATATGTCAGTTGGTCGGCAGCTCTATATATTTTTTATGATATTTATTTCATCTAACGAGTTTCGTACATCTCGACCAATTAATATGGCATTTAAGAGTACTAATTGCACGGATTTGGATGGATTGGCTGCGGATGGCATAACCTTGAGTATTTGTGGAGATATTGCTTTTCGATGTCGGGTCAACATACAACGAGTTGGTTTTGAACCTAAATACAAAGTCTCATTTGCGATTGCTAAAGAAACGAAACATGGATTTGTTAGTCTAGTCCTGTGTACGAAGCCTTCAAGCAGGATCTAACAATGTGTGTGGATGTTTCGCCTAATCCTGGTCCTCAAACTTTTGATAATAATCAGTCGGATGAGATGTCTGAACATCGAAAGCAGTTACGTTTGATGAACACGTTTCGACCCGCTAATAATCCTGAGGAGCTTAGTTCAATGCTTGGGCAGTTGAATCTACAGAAAGGTTGGTGTTCCATATGACCTTCAGGAATATTTGCTATAATACCTACTTCGCAAACACCACCGCCACACTATACAATCACTATCATCCTGCAAATCATCAGGAAGCTATCCCTGTTAGAATCACGGACCGTGTCCCAAAGCCTGTAAATATATATGGCAGAAATTATATTAAGAGAATCAATCTCATCAATATTCCTTTATCAGGCATTGCCAACACTCCTGGTACAGCTGTTACTCAGCTTTGTTCTTTTGGTCTTCTCAACTGACGGTCTATTCAGAACAAAGCGAATTTAGTCAAAGACTATGTGGTTGAGAATGAATTTGATATATTTGCGATTACAGAAACCTGGCTTCACCCTGACAAATTTGATCATATATCTTTTGGGAATTTCACCCCGAAGGGCTACTCCTTTAACAATATCTCGAGACAACAAGGTAGAGGGGGAGGCATTGGTATACTATACAACAACACTTTAAAAGTCAAGCTGGACTCAGCGAAAATGTTCTCACATATTAAGTCTTTCGAAGTGATGGGTATGCAATCAATGTGTCATCTCAAATTCTAAATATAATCGTATTATATCGACCTCCATGTAGACGATAAGTCGGAATTAACAACAAAAAAAATTCTCAATCTTGTTGATTCTTTTAATCTAGAACAACGTGTACAACAACCAACACACTTTGCTGGTCACACGTTAGACCTTATCTTGTCTCGCCATGAGGAAAATATTGTTCAATCTATTGACGTTCATGATCCATCTATATCTGACCATTTCACGGTTACATATGAACTCAATTTTAAAAAACCATTGTTTCAGAGAAGGGTCGTGGAGTCACGTAAAATTAAAGCAATCAATATGGACTCGTTCCTTAATGAAATTAGGCTATCTCCGATTAACACTGGGAACACGGCTGATATAAGTGCGAAAGTCAACCAATACAACTCGGAGCTGCCCAAAATTCTGGATCATCATGCACCACTTATTTCCAGAGAGATAATTATTCGTCCAGCTGCACCTTGGTACACTGAACAAATTAAAAACGAAAAACGTATCAGAAGGAAACTCGAGCGGGTATGGCGTAAGTCAAGACAATCCTGTGATCGTCTAAAATACAGTCGGCAATGTCGCCGTGTCAGTGAGCTATTATAGGAAAGTCGTACTCGTTATTATTCTGAAATTGTTAGAGATAATGGGAGTGACCAAAAGAAATTATTTAAAACCGTTGGAAAGTTACTACATTATACCCCTGATTCTCAATATCCTGTGTGCCAATCTGATGAGAATCTAGCTAACAATTTTATGACTTTCTTTGAGGACAAAATTAATAAAATATATGAAGATCTAACGGAATCCACTTAGCTAAATAAAATGTCGTTGTTTGCAGCTAAATGAAATGTCGTTGTTTGCGGTAGTCATCAGTTATTCTCCTGGTTTCTCATCGTTCCCAGTCTCTTCATCCTTACTGCGAAGACTGGTTTGAGAATACTAAAGATTTGGTGGAGAAATACTTCAAGTGTGTGGTCTTCTTTTTTCTTTATATTTTGTTATGTAGAAATGTAATATTTTGGTATGTTGATTTTTGTTTAAGTTCGTGATGTATTTCTATGTAGCCTCAGTCTTATCCTAATGGGAATTTTTTTTAGATGTGAAGAGAGGACGGCCAACCGAATTAAAGCTCTAAATGTGCTTTGTAACATATTAGGAACGTTATCTCCACTATATGAGGTATAAATTTTGTACTTTGAATAAATTTTAGTCCATTTTTCTAGACATTAGCGATATTATGAATCTTTTTCTAGTTTTATAACTCCGTGTTTTTTACAGGAAGAAATACTTGAGAATTCAGTGTTGCCACATTTAGACCACATTGTCAAAGATCGGGATATTTCTGTGCGGATCCGAGCTGTCCAGCTTCTGGTCGATGTTATTGAATCCTCTGATTCACCGAAAGTTTGCGATGTTTTGCATATAATCGAGAAGGTACTCAATACAATCATTTTCAGACGGTTTCATTTCTCCACTCCAATTTCCCTCTTCATTCGTGATGAGCTGATACTGTACTTCAATAGAAAACTCTTTCTTATCAGTGAAAGCTTCCTGACCTGAACCTAACTATATATCCGCAAATTGGATCGTTTTTCTCGGGGGTCGTGAAGGCAAACGCATCAGTGAAGTAAAAGGATATATATTTCATTTATCAATTCCAGATTGCCACTGTCCAGTTGATCCTCTCAAACGATACGTTAAGCCGTCATGTAAAGAACATGTAAGGTAATTATAGAGACTGCAAGGTATATGTAGGAACATCTAGAGACATAAAATTACATCTAATCACTGTAATTTGTCTTTGTTGCTGCAGCCTCAGGATGAAACAGCATAGAAAGACATCAAAGAGGCTGTATTAGGATTAGTACGCTTGTTCAAGGTAATGAAGGACATGCAGAGATTGTCCACACATATTCGTTCATTGTGATGAAGTTTCTTCGTGAACAAAAATAAATGTAATTTAATGCCACACTTGCTTCTCTTTCAGTAATTTCATTCTATTTTTGCAGATGAAATTGTTTCGTAAACCTCAAGAACGAGCCGAACGAATATTCAATATATTAGTGTACCACATAAAAACTCATTATGACAATGGCTATCGGACGTATAGTGCATCGGAAATACGGCTTTCGGTAAGGCAAATTCAATTCTATTTCTCGCGATTTTTCTATGATGTCTCACATTGTGTTTTCTTAAAGATTCTTCAATGTTTCCTCAGTCTGCGAGCTGACAACGTCTAGGCCTTGTGCAAGACAAAAGTAGAAAAGTTTAATTCACTTCGTATTTTGTTTGTTCTGAAAGAAAATGTTGGTTAATGACGATAGTGCCACGTATGTCAGGTATTCTGCTTCCAAAATTCCTTTTCTTGTTTGCGTAATACATTCTCATTTTTGTTTTAGTTCTGCAGAAGATAAGACAAACGGGATTGTTTCACTGCCTTACAGCGAGGCGATGAATGTTATTCTTGTGTGCTTACAACAGGTAAACTTTTCTATCATAATATATCATCTGGCATTAAGTTTCGATTGAAGTTCAACTTTCTTCATTTTCTAGGAATTGGAATGGGAGGTGTTGGATGTTCTTCTGAGGAACTTTCCAGAGGCACTGCAAGATAAAAACTTGATACTTTCTGGAAAGCAATATTTACGTTCAATATCTACAGTCTTCTCTAAAATGGGAAGGGAAGTGAAGTTGTGTTCTTTTCACACCAAAATCAGGAACTAAAAATTTTACTTTGCATTCAGGTTTCAAATTACGATTTTATTCCTGGATTATTTCGTGTTCCTAACGATATGCGCCGACCTCATTTGTACGCTAGAATTTTTCCAGTACGGTTCTTATCAATCAGTTTTTTGCATATATCATAATATCTTACCATAATTATACCAAAACCATACCATACCATAACCATACCATATTATATAATCATATCATATAATCATTCATATAATATCATATCATATAATTATATCATACCATAACTAACCATAACTAAATCATACCATACGATAACCATATCTTACCATAATAATATCACACCATACCATACCATAACATCACCTACCATAACCATGCATATCATACCATAATTATATCATACCATACTAATGATTTAATTGGATATTTTATTGTAACACGTGCAGGTATTAACGGAGCTGTGTACGTACCACATTTTTATTGGTCAAGATGAACAGGTAAGAATCTGCGTGACTTTATTTTCAGCGGTTGTCTGTTCTTGCTTAAACGTTGTTGTATTTCGTCTAGTGTTGTCTGATGCGTACTTGGTTGCTCATTTCGCGACGTTAAGCGTATCTTGTCTCACCGTATGTATGTTAGAAATGCCTTCAGTTATGGCAAGGTATGGCTACTTAAAATAGTCTGGAATTTGAGACGTTTTTTTATTTCCATTAGCACTTTGTAAGAATGAAGTTGATTTAAGTAGTTGCAGCGTTTTAGAAGTTTATTTCTTTGGAGATATTTGAAATCGTGCCTTGATAATGTGCTCAGTGAATTTACAGAAACGTTTTTCAATAAACTCCAGCCTAAACGTAACGTCTCTTGTGATGCGAGATACTCCTTCACAAATATATGATTTTTTAAGTAATAATTACTAAATTTTCTGTCCTTAGACTGCTCCCACAATATCTGGAAAAGTTTACTAAACTTTCGCCAACGTCTCAAGTTGCCATACCACTGCTAGAATTTCTCTCTGGTATGTTTCTTGAAGTTACGTAAATTATGAAGTCTGTTACAAAATATCAATGTACCTCCTAAAGAGAGCTAGGTTGTGTAAACACACAATCGTATTCGGCGAAAAGTTGGTAACATTCTTTTAAATCGTTTAAATCGCATTGTAACAGCTTTGTGCTTTGTACAAAAACTTCACAGCGATCCAGTTGAAACAAGTCTTTGGAATATGTTTGCCTTACACAGAATCATCGAAGTTGGCTCAACGCGATAACATCTG
>NW_021163601.1:0-33541 GCF_004324835.1 Dendronephthya gigantea | reverse complement strand
TTACCTGCACATGTTACAATAAAATATCCAATTAAATCATTAGTATAGTATGATATAATTATGGTATAAATTGGTTATGGTATGATATGGTATATAATTATGGTATGATATGGTTATCGTATGGTATGATTTGGTCATGGTATGGTATGGTGTGATATAATTTTGGGATTATATGGTTATCGTATGGTATGATATGGTTATCGTATGGTATGATTTGGTTATGGTTAGTTATGGTATGATATGATTGTATGATATGATTATATGATATGATGTGGTATGGTTATGGTTATGGTATGGTTTTGGTATAGTTATGGTAAGATATTATGATAGATGCAAAAAACTGAATGATAAGAACCGTACTGGAAAAATTCTAGCGTACAAATGAGGTCGGCGCATATCATGAGGAACACGAAATAATCCAAAGAAAATCATAATTTCAAACCTGAATGCAAAGTAAAATTTTTAGTTCATGATTTTGGTGTGAAAAGTGCACAACTTTACATCCCTTACCATTTTAGATAACACTGTACATATTGAACGTAAGTAGTGCTTTCGAGAATGTATCAAGTTTTTATCTTGCAGTGCCTCCGGAAAGTTTCTCAGAACAACATCCAACACCTCCCATTCCAATTTCTAGAAAATGAAGAAAGTTGAACTTCAATCGAAACTTAATGCCAGATGATATATTATGATAAAGTTTACCTGTTGTAAGCACACAGGAATAACATTCATCGCCTCGCTGTAAGGCAGTGAAACAATCCCGGTTGTCTTATCTTCTGCAGAACTAAAACAAAAATGAGAATGTATTACACTAACAAGAAAAGGAATTTTGGAAGCAGAATAGCTGACATGCCTTGCACTATCATCATTAACCAACGTTTTCCTTTCAGAACAATTAACATACGAAGTGAATTTGACTTTTCCACTTTTGTCTTGCACAAGGCCTTGTTGCTCGCAGACTGAGAAAACATTGAAGAATCTTTACAAAAAAACAATGTAAGACATCATAGAAAAATCGCAAGAAATAACATTGAATTTGGCTTACCACAAGTCGTATCTCCGATCGATAGCCATTGTCATAATGAGTTTTTATGTGGTACACTAATATATTGAATATTCGTTCTGCAATTACATAATAAGGGAGAATATTTTATATAACATCAGTGTAAAATGAATGATGGAACTGTACAGTATGGTGTAGGCATAACACGTGGCCCTGCGAAGTAGTTGGCACTAAGAACCATGCTGTCATGCCTGCCATCACCAGATATCATCAGATAATCTTGGTTTTTTAATGTTGAAAATAATCCGTTTTGATACTTTTTCCTATGAAGATATATCACAGGGAATATTTTTTTCCTACAATTATTATATACAAGTACTATAATATCTAATTCCCGTCTGGTCCCTATTAGGCTATTACTCCTGACAATATTGTCGCACAGAAGAAAAACATTAAATATCTCAGCAAGTATTTGGGCTAAAGACCCCGGAATACCAGTAAACGATAGCGGTTAAAACGATTCTTTGAATAGTATATTCCAACCAGCATATAGTTATAACCTGCATTTGTATTATACGTGAAAACAAGAATTAAAATAATAGCTTGCTTTGTTATCTGAAATTACTCACCCATTGCAAGATATATTTTGGAAATTCCATATTTTTTCGCTTTTTTGGTCTCTGTTGTCTTCAAAATGTCTAGAATTTGACATGTTATCATTCTGTTTTAATTCTGAGTAATTCTTGGTGTAGTATGTGCAAAATAATCAAAGAAAGAGCATTTTATAAGTTCTAAGCGATAATCATTGCTAATCACGTGCTTAAGGCAAGCTCGAATCGGACCTAGGTCAGATTTTCGGCTTTTGGCCCGAAATTTTTATTATTGTGAAATATTATTGCCGGTGATGCGATAATTCATATCATCAGGTATGTTTATATAAAAAATGGGCAAAAATCTTCTAAAGGCTTGATTTTGACGCTAAAGATATCAAAATAATCCTGAATATGTGAGCTAAACCACTGCAACCGGTTTTCGTTTGCATTTGGGCAATATCCAAAGAATTAGGCCGCTTTGATGTGTAATATTGAATATATACAACACGTGAATATCGTAGCTGTGAATAGCTATGTATGCATGGCGGTAAAACGCCGTATTTCCACTGGAATTTGCAATATTTAGCCTTGAAATTTACTACATTTGCGAATTTGTCAGTTTGCTATATTTACTATTATTCCATGCCATGCCCAATTCTACAATATTCTGAAAGGTTCAGTAGTTAAATGTACCACAGAATTCAAGTGCTACAACAGTTTGAAAGATTTACTTGCCTTTTAAATTCCGACTTTCCTGTTCGATGGGGTTCTAAAGCTGGTAGGGGAATAAAGCCTTTTAATAATGATTGAACTGTAATTTCTTGTGAACTTCATGAGAGAAATAATCGAACAAATACACTCATACTGTGATACATTGGCTTGGAATATGCTCCAAAACGTGTGAAATCGAACATTTGTTGTGCAATCACCTTGCAAATATCAAAGAAACGGTATCAAATTTTGAATATAGATTAACCAATCTGATTGGTTTTTATTGAACCAATCGTGGAGTACAAAAATTGACCAATGACAAATTGACCTGTGTACAGAAATAACCAATCAAGTTGTCTTAATTTTGCTGAATTATGCAAGAGCCTACAGGCTATAAAACAGAGCCGTCTGCGACCGTTTTTCTCAGGTAAGTGAGTTCTTTCTTTAGGTAGGATCAAGGTATGTATAATTAATTTTTTAAATAGAAGTAGACCCCGTGGCCCCGCTGTTAGCTAAGAATCTCTGTCCCCGTATCTGGAAACACGGCTCACTGCTTGTCTAACTGTGTTTTGCTTTTCGTTTTCTAGGGAGCTACTAATAATTTTTTTTTGTGTTTTTCAGACAAAGACGATCGTAGTTTAGTTTCAGTATCCAACCCTAAGAAGCCACCCCATATCCATGCCGTCAGTTAAACCCCAGCCAGCAATTGCCTTCATGCTAATTGTGATGCTTCATTTTCTAGGAACAACTCACCATATTTTTTGTCGTTTCAGCTACAGAGTTAGTGGGTTGTGGGTTGTTGGATGTTGTGTCGTCGGTTGTGTGTTTTGTGTTGTGTTGTACTGTCTTGTCCTCTACGTTTCGTATTGTCTGCCAGTCGGTTTGGGAGAAGCCCTGTAGCTCTCTCTTTTTCCTGGCCACACAAAGAACACATTTTGCGGATACTCCTTTTTAGGAGTTCATGGGTTCGAATCCCATGAATGTGTCAATTTTCGCGCTGATATCTAATGTGGTCCGTCTCAAATACAAAAGCACAACATCCAACGGACAATCTGCATCCTTTCATCACACCAACTACAAGTGTTGTCCTCATACAACAGAATGGAACTTCCAACGGAGCAAAGAGTAACCAATACCCAAGATGAAGTTCTTGTACCTTCTCAAACAGGACAGAATGCGGCACTTGTTAATGAAGTATTCTCGATGTTTAAGGGATCCTCTCAGTTAGACGTCCGATCAGAGGATATTTCAAAGTGGTAAGCTCATTTAAACTTGTGATTACTCTGCGAATATTCACCCATTTTAATAAATATGAGACCACTAAACTCATTGCTGTCCGGTCGTAAACGGCGCACACAGATAATTTCGGTTTTATCTGGAAGTGTTTTATCAATTCAACTAGAAATTGTATTATCTTAAAGAAAAACATTTACCTATTTGTATAACTTTAGTTCATTTCAAAAGCTTTCCTATAAGCCAAGATATTTATTGCAGAACTTGTACTTTTTAAATTGAATGTTAGAGAAGCAAAAATACGCAAAGCCTTCCAAAAATCTCGCCTAAAAACCTCCAAATATTTGTAGCTTACATTGGGATCAATATTTTCATATATTTTACTCGAAATACAGTTGCTTTGGCGATTTGTAGTGATATTTCCAACAAATGTGTTTACAAACGGAAACCCGAAAATGTGCATATAATTATCACCATATTAGCGAAAATTTGACAATTATGACCTCTAGGGACAATTTTACCCAGAAATCGATTTCTGGGCTTATTTTACCCCCACGGGGTAGGCAACATTACGTTTTTGACACCTCTAACCTCACGCGACAACCACTTGTGCATGCGGCTGAGCAACGCCTCGCTATACACAATAACAAATAAAAAAATCTATATTTTTCGAGTTTTTCTGCCCATCCTGACTTAAATCCTATCAGAAAAGATAACTAATGCCTTTACAGTTTATATGTAACGGTTAAAAGACGACAGGATAAAAATAACGAAGAAAATAACGAAATTCCAAAGGCGAGTTATATTTCCATTTTGTAATCCTGTGTAATTTGATATGATTTTTAGAGCTGCACTGCAGTGTCAGGTTAACAGCAATATTGATTAATTTCTTGATTAGAAATTTTCGAGCTATATTTTGGTGGTATTTTTGTGCTTTTTAAATTAAACGGATTAATTTCAACATTAAAAACCAAGATGATTTCATGATATCTGGTGATGGAAGCATGACAGCATGGGTCATAGCGCTAAGTATTATGCGTACACAATATTTCACTGGTGTTATAAAAAATAGATTTTTTTTCTCCCTTTCCTATTATGTAATTGCATTTACCAATATATATGTAACTGTCAGGGGTTGGGGGTATTATGTGAATATGAAAGAAAACAACCTGCATTTTGTTCTGTATATTCTTGTGTTATAGAAGTCAAAAATACATGCTGTTACTATACTGTATAGGCCCTTGTGATTCATATACAATTATAGTTTCAATTGTGTGATAGTTATGTTCTTGTAATCTCAATTGTAGATTCTATGGCATATAGAGTCGAATTGGTACGGCAAAATATCTTTGAGTATTGAAGTTTATGGCGGTTCTTCAGGTATGTTCTGGCAATTCACTGAAATACTATTTGTTCGCTAAGGAATGTTGTCCCATGGTAGCGGTACGCATGAACCTGGGATATCACAATGCTGATAGCCTCACAACCCTGGACAATAATATAATAATTTACTTGTTCCTTGTGTTTCAATTTTAGATCAAATAAAGTATGGCAACCCAGGAGTTGCTAACAATTATTACCTTTCTCTTATCACTGACTACACCTCCATCCATCGCTGTGCCATACATGGATTTGATGGACTGACATACCAAGCAAGGTAAATATTGCAGGCTACATGGTATATGTTCAGTTTATTATTATGTCATATTAGGACTGTTGGACATTTTTTTTATTCATTAATTCCCCTATATGGGAATGTGATAAAATTCGATGTTAACCCCCAAGTAAAGATTTCACAAAATCAATGGAAATAACGCTGTACCTCGACTGGTTTCAATTCTGGAGGAGCCGTGTATGGCAAAATTATATGCATTATCATTTCATTTTTGTTGATGATTGTTCGATGGTGTTTTGGTGCCAGAAGATAATTGATACTAATTATTGGCCCACGTACTGAAGACACATAACATCCCAGATAATAGCAACAAGTGTTGGGAATGCGGATAAGTCGACAGGACATGGTCGCTTAAATGAGGCAGCTTCCTGGTCTGCACGGAAAAATAACCAGGACCAAATGCATTCGGCAAGAAAGATGTTTGTCGGAGCGATTTCACTCAAAGTCGTCGTGATTATAATTAGTGGGTGAAGACCTATTCTGTGTCCTGTAGTTCCGACGGGCAAAAATTCGATCATTACAAAATAAATGGACTAGTCAGGGTTAGCTGGATTAATAAGCAAGGCTTCTACAGATTACCCTGTCACGTTATATGCATCACATCATTTCCATGCGGTCATATATAACTTTTAATGTGTGATTAAGATTAATTGTTTAACAAATTATTCATTTCATTAGAGACTCGCTGGTGGAAAATGTCCTATCACCAACTGTAACCGCGCTTTACATCCGCATTCATCCAAAGACATGGTACGCAACATATCTTTGAGAATTGAAGTTTATAGCTGTTTTTCAGGTATGTTCTAGCAATTCACTGAAATACTATTTGTTCACTAAGGAATGAGAAATGACTGAGAGATCCATCTGACTGAAATATATAGCGAAAATTTTTCAATAAGTGGCTTATGTAAGAGC
Organism: Dendronephthya gigantea; assembly: GCF_004324835.1. Taxonomy (NCBI): domain Eukaryota; kingdom Metazoa; phylum Cnidaria; class Anthozoa; order Malacalcyonacea; family Nephtheidae; genus Dendronephthya; species Dendronephthya gigantea. The sequence goes on along the minus strand of NW_021163601.1, from coordinate 27,411 downwards.
GAGTTTTTGATTTAGAAATAAATTCTTTACACCCTACCAGCGGGTTTGTCAGGTTTTTTACTAACTTAGGTGCATTGGAATACAAGTAAAAATAAGGCGTGTTTTAGAAGTTATACCTGGACGAGGAATCCAGCATATCATTATGAGGAACAAAGCTATTATAGCGGTATATACTCAGGGCTATCACAATCAAGTTTAGTGTTATCGCTTTATTTCAATGTTTGCTGCACGGTCGGATTCTCACAATTAAAAGAAAATCAAGCGAAAAGTTTCACACGTACAAAAGTATAGGTATGGAACTGGGGCCGGTTGTTCGAAAGATGGATAACTTATCCAACGGATAAGTCCTATCCAACGGATAAATCTGGATAGTTATCCATTATAAAACGCGTTGCAGGAAGCGTGGATAGTGAAGTGGATAGCTACCCAATAGATAAGTTAAAATTTACCAGAAGAAAACAGTATTATTCTGAAATTTCGTACCACAACGTCAGCTGTTGCTAAGCATTTACAACATTGAATTCATAATCATTACGAATTCTCGAGTATAGTTACTGAATGGAAAAGGCTTGAACAAGTGATTTGCTCGAACTTTGCACTTCACATCATAGTGATTTTATTAATTAAACACATTGCAATTTTATTCCTTGACCTGCAACGCTTTGCCTTTCGGTCCAATAGCAAATTTAGAAACACTATTTTAATGTTCGTGAATGAAATTACTTAGATATTAGCAAGTTTCCTTGGAATAGGTTGAATCTTTCTTTGCATATTCGCGTTTATAAACTGATTAGAAGCGTATAGTAAATTTACCACCTGTTATAAATGCGAGGATGTCCAAAAAATCGCCGGTCGAACGGAATGTGTAGGCAACGTGAAACGCTGCTGCGACAAATTGCACTTCGAAAACATTTTTAATATATAGTGAATACAATCATGATGTGTATTAGTTTGTTGAAACACAGTAAGAGGAATATTGCATTTTTGTCCTATTTTATATAAATGTTTACAGTGTTACCTTGTATCTTTGAATTTATCCACTGGATAGTGGATTTAAACCACCTCCGGACCTTGGATAAATTTATCCGGTAGATAGCGATTTTTATCCTCTGGATAAAGTTATACAAGCTTCGTGCAACCCAAATCACACGCTGGATAAAACTTATCCGTTGGATAGTGAGTTATCCGTTGGATAGCGACTTATCCACCTTTCGAACAACCGGCCCCTGTTCTTTTATTTATCGGAATAACTAGTGATGTGATCTTACATGAAGCATTTTCAGTCATGCTGCTAAATGTCGTGCTGGCTACGCCACTGAGTATTTTATTTGCTCGCAGAGCCTCGTCTGCTGAACGTGACCGTCGGCCAGTCTTCACCATGTACGGTGACAGTTATTTTCTGCCTTTTAACTTGCCGACATGCAATGTTTCATTGCACGGTGAGTTTTCAACTTTACTGAAGGCGCTACTATACAATATGCAATTTTCCTTACAACTTGCAATGCAATTATAACTCCGAAGGATGTTAATTTGTAAAGAGTGTTCGAAATACTAAGGAAACGTTAGCAGATCTAATAGATGTTCGTATTTGACAACTTTAGATGCCTCAGGAGTAGAATGGTTTTGCAATTTGCAAGGAAAGTTGCGTAGTGTAACAGCGCCTTGAGATTGTTTCGGAAAGCTGGTTAAATTTCGATGTAACTTGCAAACATGTAATGTTTCATTGCAATTGCGAGTTGAAAATAAGGGTCATTGGACGGAAGAACGGGACAAGTATCGTAGTTTTCAACATACCTTTTATAAGGGCGGAGACATTGATCTTCCATCCACGGTCGGTTTTATCATTTTTTCTGCTTTTTCTATCATTTCTTTATCCTACAAAAGACAAAAACCTTGTTAAATCGTGGATCAATCTAACACTTTTAAAAGCTTTCTCTCCTAACTGAACTAATTTTATTTATACCGTATAGTTCTATCAGTTCTAAATTGTCCTTCATGGAGGTCCAGTAGGGGTCATCCCGTATTGATCCAGTGTTACTACAGGAGGAAACCTGAACTAAACTGACTTTATTTATGCTGGATAGCTGTATCAGTTCTAAACTTCAACCAAACTAATTCTAACAATTCGAAAAAGCTGGGACTTCAGACGAAAAAGGTCAGCCGATTTTGAAAAATCTTAGATGCGGGGTGTTATAAGGCGGTTAGTAATTTCATCATCACCTTCATCCAAGGATGTTCCAGAGCTTCTGAAACCGTGATGCATTTTCTGTGACCAACAGTAAGCAGTTTTGTTATAAGATCCTTAGCTTCACTGCTAACATTCTTCCAGAGGTTGTTCGGAAATTTATACGACCCTTCTTTGACTTGTTTCTCCAATGGGTTATTTGCCTGCTTTGAAAATAAAGAAGATCCGGAAAGTCTAAAAGACGTTAACTTTTCATTGACGTACTCCAATTTTGAAATGAGGTTAAGCTACCTCCAGCTTCATTACAAATCGTGTTCACTACGTGAATTTGAGTAAACTGAAGTATATGGCATACCAAACATATAACACACGATTTCTTGTAGGATCGTTCTTCAGGCTACGGGATTAACATTTTGGTAGCGAGGTAACTTGGTGTACCACAGATTGTTTCCATATAGGAATTCTGATCTAAAAAATTAATTGTTATCATTGAGAAACTGTAACAATGAGAAATAACTGAACCTAAAACGTTTGCAGAATGCGCTCTGCTTTCGTAAAACGAAATCACGGACAAAACTCGGAATTGAGATTATAGTGACTTCCAGGATTTGCTGGCAATGGTCACATCGAATGGTTTCTTCAAATACAATTTAAAGGGCAATTTAAACACAAGTTCAATACACAACCGACACAAACCTTTATAAGCGTTTCGTCATACGAGGAACACAATAAAACATTTTCTGGCTAGAGAAGAAAAAGTTAAATTATGGTCGTTAAAGTTTAGGATATAAAGAAGTAGTGATAAATAAATTAGGGCGTGCTTACCTTCCAATCCCTGTTAGTGATGCCATTTTCATGTAAATGCTAAAAATACGAAACAGTATGAATAAAGTTAGTTTAGTTCAGGCTCCTGCAGCAACACTGGATCAATAACAGATGATCCTTAGCTTGGTGTCATTAAAAGCTCCAATCTCTTCGTGATATTTTCCATAAACTTTAGTCATCGCCTGTGAATGAAATATTCCAATTTGTTTAATTCATTCTTCGAAGGCTACACATGGCTACATTCGCGCTAAACGACATCCTCACCTGAAGGCACATTGCTTTCATAGTTGGTTTAGTTGTCAATAGGAATCAGTGATACAGATCGTTAGACAACTCGAGCCTGAAAACAAAATAGAAAAGTCGATCGAATCTTGAATGGTTTCATCCATGATTCTATACTTCTCTACTACATTCTGCAGGACAAATAACATTGCGTGAACTGTGCAGCAATATAGAGAATAGGGGGAAGCCAGACAGAAAAGCACATGGAAAGTAGTTTGAATATTTGCAAACCCTGATAGATAAATGTCGTGGACTCACACATTTGTTATCGGCGTCTCCTCGTCGTTTTGTTCCAACAAGACTCTCAAATAATAGTCACCTGATAGCAGAGATACGTTACTGAGTTTGATTCCTATCGAGGAATAAGGGGGGGACGCTTTATGAAGAACTGTTAAAAAGCTAGAGCAGTTAGGCTTATCACTAACCTATTTCAGTTCATCAGCTAAACATTCATACAGGACTTCAAACTAAAGGTGATTCCAAAAGACAACGTAGTTTCCACTCAGATCTTTTTCCATTGCAAATGCGTGCAAATCAGATTCGAGTGCCCCAGAAGTTCCTCTCGCGTCTGTCACATTGAAAACATAAGAAATTGTTTCATACTCTTTTACGAGAACAGTTTAGAGAAAGAGGTCAGGACTATTGAATTTGTCTTGTTATACTCATAGCGACAGGAAATCCTCCATTACATTTCCATTTCCTATATTTTCAACGGAAACTAACCTTAACTTCGAGACTCACCTTGTAATTCCAAATCAGGTTGTACGCTGTCAGATCTTGACTGAATCTGTAAAAAAGATCCGCTTAAATATCATTGCTTTTTCATCTTTCAAACGACTAGAACATTTTCCCATTTTTTAATATGAACACTTACTTGTAATAAAAAACTGGATTTAAATTCTCACATCTTTCCTGGATTTGAATCCTATTTTTGTCCTCCAATGCGAGAGATATCCTTCAAGTTGATTCCTCAACGTTCCCTCGTTTTTCCAGAGCTCTAAGACACAAGTATAGCACGTGAAATAACAGGCGTATACGTACATGCAAGCATGCATTATGAAATTTTGGAACACGATTGTTGATTTAAAACGTACTTCTGCAAGCTTTACATTGTCACGAATTGATAAACGATCTTCTTCAGTCTCTGGTGGCTGAAGGAAAGATAAAAACTTTCCAACAAAATTGTTTCTTTACAAAAAGGTTTTACACTTCTGAATGAATTACCATTTAATTATTTCGTCAGTGGGGCAGTTGGCACAGTTTAAGGATGAATGATGGAGTTTAGTTACCAAAGCAGTTGATATCACTTAGTCATGAATACGATTGGTTAGTCAGAATCACCTCAATGGGTTTATGTAAATAATGGCCCTCGCAAAAAAGTTTTCAAAGATTTCTTACTTCGTCAGGGCTTTCAAGGTAATAGAGCAAACCAGCAGGCTGTGAAAATCGTATTCAAATTTATTACATAATTGTTTATGAACCAAAAATTATGAACAGGAAATCTCGCATTTAAACTTTCTTGTATATTTTAGACATTAAAAACTATAACTACTTTAATACGAACATTATTCTCGCAAGTAATGCCATTGCTGTTGGATGATGCTATGCCAACAATAATGATTATAAATTACTTATGGAGTATGCTTGTTAGTCTCAATTGAACTATTTACAGATGGCTAGTATATAGAGGATTATAAAATCACAAGTTTTAAGATGAATCTGAGAATGTTGCTAAAATACAACTCAGGTCCTGCGGATGGAATAGAGGCTATACCTCTGCAACAATTTGTTAATTTATCACGCTAATTCGCACCTGTTCAATAGCGAACGTCTATCAGTGCTTTGCGTAAACATGGCCATGCGTAAGCGTTTTGGTAGAGCGCCCTCGGCAAGCGCCAGAACTTGTATTTTTGCCGCGGTTTCTTCATCAGCTTCCTAAAGTGAAGTTCTAACTAAATATCAACAGATGATTTTAGGCACTTCACACGATGCAGGAATATTCTTGAGGTTTTAAAGGGTCTTAATTTCGAGTGGTATTATACGCACTTCAAATTCAAGCAGGGAACAGTTGATGGAAAAATGAGTCAACTGTACGTCCTCAGTGACAAGAGCATTGCACCGGCATCGCAAAAGCGTAGGTTCGATTCCTGCCGGAGGATCTATAGCTCACTCATTTTTCCGTCATCTGTTCCTGGCTTGATTTGAAGTGTGTATAATACCTCTCAAAATTAAGACCCTTTAAAACCTCTTAAATATCAACTGAACTAATATGTACATTCATCACGGCTAAAAAAATGCAGAGCGTTATAAATGACGTTCGTCAAAGGCAGAAAATTCTCAATGGATGAATGAATGAATAAAACGTACCTCGATTATCGCCTTCAGAACCATGCCAGCACCTTTCACAATTGTTGTCGACGGATGCTGAAATTGTTGAGGAACGAATTCAAAACCACGATTGGTAAGAACCATTAGCCGGGCAATAGTAAAACATACACAAGCGAAGAAATGGTAAAATTGGTACTATTATTTAGTTTTGTCGTAAACCTACCTGGAACAATCGATAAATGCAATGACCCATTTCTAGACAAACAAATAACAGACTTCATGAGTTGCTTCTATGCATGGGTCAAGCTAGTGGACGTGGTAAACTTCACCAAAAAGGTAAAGAGAGAAAGGCTATTTAATCAACTCTCAACCTCAGTCAAAGAGCCATAAACTACCAAGAAGACAAGTTGAATGAAAAGCTCCTCAAATTTCTTTGTAGCATACCTGCAACTTTCTCCAGTAATTTCCCAAACTGTTCATCATCTGTTGGCTCACTAAGAGGAATATGCAATAGTCGATTTATTGTAACAGACTACATGAGTTGATTCAAGATATTGGAAGCAATCACACCTTACTATTAGTTTAACATGAATGTCCAACTTCACCCCCGTATTATTTTAATATATTGCAAAGCAACTAGAACAAACCTGTAAGGAGGACACAGAGCAAACGTCAGAAAATCAAGCAATCCACTTATAACTAAAACCCCAGTAGAACGAATATAGAAGAAAAGTTTTCATGGTTAATCTATTTCTTGTGTTTAGTTAGAAAGGTAGTTCAAATTAGAAAGGCAGTTGCTACGAATCACTTGCTGGGTTTTGCAAGGGAATTTCTCTTCCAAAACAAAGCTATATACATACAAGAGGGATGGAAAAATAAAATGCAAGGGTTCAGCATAGATTATAGGCAACCAACACCGCACATCTTACCACATTTATCGTGAGAATTTCCAACAAACTGCTTAGAATTTTTTCAGAGGATAACAAAGAGCTTTTGTTTATCTGTTCTTGTCGAATGTCATAGTTATCGTGCGTTGGCTATATAAAAAAACAGAATTGGTTTCGATAAAATTGGATCCTGTTAACATTCAGATTTCAAAGTTGGCTGAGTTTATGTGGATTGCAAGTTAAAGGGGTAACACTAATGACAGTGACAGATTTGGCAACATATTACCAGGAAATTCATCGTTAAAGTGTTGGCGCTTTCCTTTATACGGAAAAAACGGCCAGACCGGTCCTATTGTTGATCTCGGTACAGACAGATTACTGGTATTTTAGAGTGTTTCAAGAACTCTGCGTTCAAGTATATCGTTACTTGCATCTGTCTAGCTCGGAAATTTCGCAACTATATTCTTAACGAAATACTCTATTTTAAATTTAAATATGACCGGTCTGACCATTTTGGCCGCTTAAAGGAAAGCCCTCTCTTTACCTGCATCAGAGCACACAGTATGTCGACAGCGGCGTGAGTCACGGCTTCATTATTCCTCTTCAAAGCTTTCACAGTTTTCACACCAACCTTCTCATAGAAGCTGTAAAAACAAAACAGAAACACGGTCTAGAGAAAGTGAGCTGGTTGAGTAAACAGCGTGTGTTGTGGTTAAAGATAAACGTTTCTCACCTAGTGAGCGTTGTGAAACCTGCTTTGGATCCAACCTAATGTCTCAAAGCGTGAAACAGTGCTTCGAGATCTTTATCTGATATTTTGTTTTGGTCTCCTGCAAATAGACGAAACATTTTAACTATTTTATGTATATATTGAATACCTGTGAAGGTAATAGCAGTCAGAATATGTATATTTTAGGGGTGAACACTAAATATATTTATTGGCAAAGATATACAATACCTTCGTGAGCAATGAGCATTGTGATGGCATTAATGATAAGTCTTTCTTTATTCTCCGGGAAAAGTCCTTACAAAATATTTAAAATCGTTTGAAATATATATTGGAGTTTAAAAGACTTAATATTCCAGCCGTACTTCTGGCGAGAAAAATTCAAATCTACCATTTCATGGATTCGGACCCAGTCAACTCAGCAACCAGAGTTACCGCAGCGTAGTCCCTAGACCTCTTAACGTTCCTTATACGCGGCGAGGCGGGAACTGAGAGGCCTAGAACAAAATGTTTTGTATTTTGGCTATTTTGTCCCCACTTTCTGTATTGAGGTCAGTTTACGATCCACGACGCGGTTAACTGGCCTTGTTCGACGTCGCTAGTCAAATATTTGCTTGAAATAACCTACGGGATATTAATTATACTGTCAGGACTTCGAAATATCCATACAAACGTTTCAATGTCATTTGCTGTCGACGCTATCGACTATCAAGTAAACTCGAGTCCGTGCGTACATGGTTATGATTATAATAAGCTTCAATCTGCCAATTTAAATTATTCTCGCTTCCTTTATAACGATTATTGTTGTAAATCTAGGTCAACTAATGCATACTAAAATATGCAGAAAACTAACGTGCGTATGAAAAACACGTGAGTGGAAAACAGCCTTAATCCAGATTTTGACAGAACATTAAAACTCAGTAAAAATGCAATAATATTCTCTACACAGGATTTTGTCTGCAGAAAAGTACAAAATAAGAAATTGTTAACTTACGTCTTGGGTGACTGCATGAAGTAGACCGCTGTAGGAAATATTGCAGTTAAATCTCTACACATCTTCGGTTAAATTTCCTGCAAGGAACCAGTAATAAGACAATATAAGCTTTTGGAGATATTTCAAAAATTTAAAGTGAAATAAAAAGAGAAATATTTCACCTGGAGACGCAGCGAGGAATTTTAAATGACTGCTTTCTACTTCTTCGTCAACAACGTTATACAATGGACCCCAACGATAACCTTGAAAAATATATCATCTTAAAAAAACAATTCTTCTTTTGCTGTATGTGATGTATTGGACTGACTAATAGGAATACCTGACGAGAAGTGTAATTGTTTGTGTGTTATATGAGATCCCATACGTCAGGAGGAGAATGAAATGAGGGTTCGTATTTACGGCAATCATAGCAGTGCGAGATTTTCATCAGAAAATTTTGACCATAATTTTCGCTCAATCATCTATGAAAAAGCGTACAGTACCGTCTCTTCGTTGGGGTCGTTTTTACACAAACATCTCCATTTCCACTGCCTCTAACCCCGTGTAGCTAACCAGCCAATGATATATCCCTAGATTGAGTGAAATACAAACATTCAGAACAAGAAATATTTTATATAGCTTCATACAAAATCTGCTTTTTTAAACTACCTGTCGGAAGACGAGTAATTTCTCAGCTGACCGCTTGTGTATTCCAGCCCGAACAACTGAGGATGGTCTCGATAGCTAATTATTGAAAATATCTGACAGAAAAAGAAGTTTTAAAACTATGATATACTATAATACACAAGTCTTAACCAAACGGTATATTCTGGAAAGTAACTGCAAAAATAAAACTATTTTAAGTCGGCTGGATACTTTTTTGCAATTGGACATGTTCAAAATGGAAACGTGAAATAAAAAAGATGATAAAAGCAGTAAACTTGAATCCAGGTCAGAAGACATGGAGTGTTTGGAGTGTTTGGAGTGTTTGGAATGTTTGTTTTTTTTCTTTCAAGGTCTGAGATGAACAATTACTGGAACTGACATGGAATGTCGCATGACTTACTGAGCTAAGGGGATGAAGGCTGACGATGTTCAACATATATTATAGTAATAATAGTTTATAGTTTATTATATATTATAGTAATAGAGTTGATGTTCGCGGGCATAAATGTGTTTTTGGCCCTCCTCGCGGAACACATTTTAACACTCGCTACGCTCGGGCTAAAATGAGTTCGAAGTCGGGCCAAAAACACATTTATGACCGCGAACATCAACTCTATTGTTAATTATTATCCTATAACATACACATGAGTATATACAAAATTAGTAAAATACAATAATTAGTAAATACAATAATTAGTAAATACAAAATTAGTAAAATACAATAATTAGTAAATAGATTTGAATAAATATAGTTCACCTGGTGCAAGGCACTTTTTAATGATAACTCCAAGCTTATACTTTCTGGATAATTTAATACATTTATAGGGTTTAATGATCAATATAGGGATAAGTATCATAAAATTGTTTGGCTGTTGGGGTGTATAAACTATCAAAACTACAAAATTATATCCTGTCAAAATTTCGAATTCTAAAATAATGCCGGGTTTATGGTCATTTGAATTTGCTTGCTACTTTTATAATATGCAAAAAAGTAGACGGTAGACACTGATTTTAAGTTCAAATTTATAATATTTCGAAAATATATTATGCATTATTAATTATATAACATACCTTGAATAAATTTGAAGTTTTACATGATTCAAGAACATTTTCATTTGTATACCGAACTGTTTCGCCTTTGGATTTGATTCCGTTCATTAGTCAAAGTACACTTCAAGATGTCGGGCTTCCCTTCAAAATTGTCGAGGCCAGGGATATGACGGTGCTAGTGCTGTGTCCAGCCAGGTAAAAGGTATTTCTGGGAGAATAGAGAAAAACCCGAAGGCGTTGCATGTTCATTACTCCAGTCATCGTTTAAACCTTTGTTGCCAAAGCGTGTTCAATTCTTCCAGTGAAAAATATTTTGAGTCAGGCACAAAATATCGCCAGCTTTTTTATCAGTTTCCCTATCCGCTCACAGTATCTAAGTAAAAAGATGAAAGAGTTTGGTTTAACCCGTAACAAGCTCGCAAAGCCTTCCACGACACGATGGGTAGAACGAATAAGATCCCGCGATGGTTGTTTGGATGCATTCAAAGTTATCTACGAAACACTCAATTTTATGCAGTTTGGAGGATCGCAGGAAGGGCCATTTCCTAGATTAGCTAGTGACGCACAGTCTCATTTTCGCAACGTGGAGAAATTTGAATTTATGGCTGCTCTCATTATCACCCAACATGTTCTGGAACATACTTTGTCATTGACGGTCCAATTAAAAGAAAAAAAAATCGATATTGCGGAATCAATAAAACAGATTAATCTTTTAAAGGATGAAATGGCAAAACTACGTGCCTCTGTAGATTTATTCCACAATGAATACTACGACAAGCTGTTGGAATTAGCTAATAACCTCGACGTGGCTGAGTGTTTTCCCCGGGTATGTAAAGCTCAAACAAAATGTGATAATAATCGTACCAGTACAGCAGGTGGTTACAACAGATTAACAGTAACCATTAAGAGTCGTGCATAGGCCACGTGATAACGAAACATTCTGAGCTCATCAATGAACAATTGTAAAGGTTTTATTGTAACTCATAGGAAAACCTAAGGATATATTTTGTAAAATCTATTATATTACGAGTGTCTTTCCCTAAGTCTACCGACCCCTGAATTCCCCACGCTATCGTCACCCTGTAATAAATAAGTAACGTTGCAAGTCCTCACCTTCAACCACAAGGATTAAATTACGTAATTCGAAGTGCAAAATTGAGATTACCGGTTTCTGAGTTTACCGGTTTATAATGCTCAGTATTTAATAATCCGTATAAGACCAATTTATCATTATTATTACTTGACTTACGGATTCATTAAGTTTATCCTCGTCTTAACTCAAAAAAGTTTTCAAAGGACTTGCATCCAGAAGGGATTTACCAGGAACAGGCTAAAATTAAACAGATGTTGAGATTAATGCACGATGATGATTCGTGATCTTAAAATGCTACCTTTTGAAACTCTTCACGAGTTAATAAGCCTTGACTGTTCCCTGTGAAAGAAAAATAGGTAAATATAGTCATATTATAATATATATTTCCTCCATATTGCAAAGGTAATTTCGCTTGCCTTCAGTTTCTTCCTTGTGTAAAACAGTGTCTTTGGAATCTGGTACGACATCAATCTGAAACGATTGTAAAATGAAAAAGCTAGTCTAAATCAAAGATCTCTTTCTTTTCTGCTTCCCCTGCCAGTCGTGTTAGTAGCAATATAAGGGATGGATAGTGAATGTTCTTGCGCGAAATAAATTTCATGCAAAGCGAGTTTGAAGAGAAATTCTTACCATAAAAGCGCTTGGTCCATATCTCGGACTGCGACTCAAATATCGAGTTCGTTGAACAAATGCCGAACCAAGATTCAACTTTTGACCGGAATCTTGTAATAAAATCGACGAGGGTGAAGATCTGCCGTGTTCTGTAAGCAGCATCTTTTGTTCTGCGCTGTCTAAAATGTTGGCAGATAATTTGTTCATTTCGTAAATGCGCGAACAATGGCCGATCTGTTTTAACATTACAAACCTGACTCCTTGAGTTCGGTTTTCTTCATTTCAACATCATCCCGGGTATCTTCAATATTAGTTTCCTCATCTTCTCTACACGATGCGAGGCGATCTTTGACAAGATCTACAATCAATGTACGCTGTCTGTGCTCTTGCTAAGAAGTTCTGTTGTAGTTTCAAGGCGTTTTCTGGCTCCTTCTTTAATGAGTTCGGCTGATAAATCATCTGAAATACAACAATATCAATTTGACATTCCGCCAACGGAATGCCCAACCGAAACATTGAACAGGTTTGACCCATCGTTGACCTTACCAAAGAGTTGTTTTGGAATTAAACTTTCATAAATCTCAGTCTTTCCCACCGCTGGTCGTCACAAGATGTTTGAGTCACAAGATTTCTGTACTGAGCCTACGGTACCAGTGGGCTTTAAATCGCGGGTAAGAAGGTCAGATGCTTTGGTATCGAATTTTGTGTTTGACACCTGGCTAGAATCATCTGCACGAGTTTTTCTATCAGTTGAAGAAGCCTGGAAATGACAAATACGTTCCTAAGAGCTTTCACTTAGAAGAATATTAAAACTTGGTCGCTCTTGCAATATATCTATTGAAAATTCAGCAAGCAATCCCCGTGGCAATAGAATGACATGTGGACTTACTTTCGTAATAAATGGCACGAATTGTTTTCTTAACAATAGCGGACAGTTGACAAACCAGGATGGAATGACATTATCAGCAAGAGCTACAGTGTATTGAGAGTATCTAAGGTGAAACATATCAGTTCGTTTTATTTTAATCATTTGACAAAACCAATAATAAAAAGTTTTAGATGTTATCGCGTTGAGCCAACTTCGATGATTCTGTGTAAGGCAAACATATTCCAAAGACTTGTTTCAACTGGATCGCTGTGAAGTTTTTGTACAAAGCACAAAGCTGTTACAAGGCGATTTAAACGATTTAAAAGAATGTTACCAACTTTTCGCCGATACGATTGGGTGTTTACACAACCTAGCTCTCTTTAGGGGTACATTGATATTTTGTAACAGATTTCATAATTTACGTAACTTCAAGAAACATACCAGAGGGAAATTCTAGCAGTGGTATGGCAACTTGAGACGTTGGCGAAAGTTTAGTAAGCTTTTCCAGATATTGTGGGAGCAGTCTAAGGACAGAAAATTTAGTAATTATTACTTAAAAAATCATATATTTGTGAAGGAGTATCTCGCATCACAAGAGACGTTACGTTTAGGCTGGAGTTTATTGAAAAACGTTTCTGTAAATTTACTGAGCACATTATCAAGGCACGATTTCAAATATCTCCAAAGAAATAACTTCTAAAACGCTGCAACTACTTAAATCAACTTCATTCTTACAAAGTGCTAATGGAAATAAAAAAACGTCTCAAATTCCAGACTATTTTAAGTAGCCATACCTTGCCATAACTGAAGGCATTTCTAACATACATACGGTGAGACAAGATACGCTTAACGTCGCGAAATGAGCAACCAAGTACGCATCAGACAACACTAGACGAAATATACAACAACGTTTAAGCAAGAACAGACAACCGCTGAAAATAAAGTCACGCAGATTCTTACCTGTTCATCTTGACCAATAAATATGTGGTACGTACACAGCTCCGTTAATACCTGCACGTGTTACAATAAAATATCCAATTAAATCATTAGTATGGTATGATATAATTATGGTATGATATGCATGGTTATGGTATGGTATGATTTCGTTATGGTATGGTATGGTGTGATATTATTATGGTAAGATATGGTTATCGTATGGTATGATTTAGTTATGGTTAGTTATGGTATGATATGATTATATGATATGATTATATGATATGGTATGTTTATGGTATGGTATGGTTTTGGTATATTTATGGTAAGATATTATGATATATGCAAAAAAACTGATTGATAAGAACCGTACTGGAAAAATTCTAGCGTACAAATGAGGTCGGCGCATATCGTTAGGAACACGAAATAATCCAGGAAGAAAATCGTAATTTGAAACCTGAATGCAAAGTAAAATTTTTAGTTCATGATTTTGGTGTGAAAAGTACACAACTTCACTTCCCTTCCCATTTTAGAGAAGACTGTAGATATTGAACGTAAATATTGCTTTCCAGAAAGTATCAAGTTTTTATCTTGCAGTGCCTCTGGAAAGTTCCTCAGAAGAACATCCAACACCTCCCATTCCAATTCCTAGAAAATGAAGAAAGTTGAACTTCAATCGAAACTTAATGCCAGATGATATATTATGATAGAAAAGTTTACCTGTTGTAAACAAACAAGAATAACATTCATCGCCTCGCTGTAAGGCAGTGAAACAATCCCGTTTGTCTTATCTTCTGCAGAACTAAAACAAAATGAGAATGTATTACGCAAACAAGAAAAGGAATTTTGGAAGCAGAATACCTGACATACGTGGCACTATCGTCATTAACCAACATTTTCTTTCAGAACAAACAAAATACGAAGTGAATTAAACTTTTCTACTTTTGTCTTGCACAAGGCCTAGACGTTGTCAGCTCGCAGACTGAGGAAACATTGAAGAATCTTTAAGAAAACCAATGTGAGACATCATAGAAAATCGCGAGAAATAGAATTGAATTTGCCTTACCGAAAGCCGTATTTCCGATGCACTATACGTCCGATAGCCATTGTCATAATGAGTTTTTATGTGGTACACTAATATATTGAATATTCGTTCGGCTCGTTCTTGAGGTTTACGAAACAATTTCATCTGCAAAAATAGAATGAAATTACTGAAAGAGAAGCAAGTGTGGCATTAAATTACACTTATTTTTGTTCACGAAAATAACTTCATCACAATGAACGAATATGTGTGGACAATCTCTGCATGTCCTTCATTACCTTGAACAAGCGTACTAATCCTAATACAGCCTCCTTGATGTCTTTCTACGCTGTTTCATCCTGAGGCTGCAGCAACAAAGACAAATTACAGTGATTAGATGTAATTTTATGTCTCTAGATGTTCCTACATATACCTTGCAGTCTCTATAATTACCTTACATGTTCTTTACATGACGGCTTAACGTATCGTTTGAGAGGATCAACTGGACAGTGGCAATCTGGAATTGATAAATGAAATGTATATCCTTTTACTTCACTGATGCGTTTGCATTCACGACCCCCGTGTAAAACGATCCAATTGCGGATATATAGTTAGGTTCAGGTCAGGAAGCTTTCACTGATAAGAAAGAGTTTTCTATTGAAGTACAGTATCAGCTCATCACGAATGAAGAGGGAAATTGGAGTGGAGAAATGAAACCGTCTGAAAATGATTGTATTGAGTACCTTCTCGATTATATGCAAAACATCGCAAACTTTCGGTGAATCAGAGGATTCAATAACATCGACCAGAAGCTGGACAGCTCGGATCCGCACAGAAATATCCCGATCTTTGACAATGTGGTCTAAATGTGGCAACACTGAATTCTCAAGTATTTCTTCCTGTAAAAAACAAGGAGTTATAAAACTAGAAAAGATTCATAATATCGCTAATGTCTAGAAAAATGGACTAAAATTTATTCAAAGTACTAAAATTTTATACCTCATATAGTGGAGATAACGTTCCTAATATGTTACAAAGCACATTTAGAGCTTTAATTCGGTTGGCCGTCCTCTCTCACATCTAAAAAAAATTCCCATTAGGATAAGACTGAGGCTACATAGAATACATCACGAACTTAAACAAAAATCAACATACCAAAATATTACATTTTTACATAACAAAATATAAAGAAAAAAGAAGACCACACACTTGAAGTACTTCTCCACCAAATCTTTAATATTTTCAAACCAGTTTCCGCAGTAAGGATGAAGAGACTGGGAACGATGAGAAACCAGGAGAATAACTGAGGATTACTGCAAACAACGACATTCATTTAGCTGCAAACAACGACATTTTATTTAGCTAAGTGGATTCCGTTAGATCTTCATATATTTTATTAATTTTGTCCTCAAAGAAAGTCATAAAATTGTTAGCTAGATTCTCATCAGATTGGCACACAGGATATTGAGAATCAGGGGTATAATGTAGTAACTTTCCAACGGTTTTAAATAATTTCTTTTAGTCACTCCCATTATCTCTAACAATTTCAGAATAATAACGAGTACGACTTTCCTATAATAGCTCACTGACACGGCGACATTGCTGACTGTATTTTAGACGATCACAGGATTGTCTTGACTTACGCCATACCCGCTCGAGTTTCCTTCTGATACGTTTTTCGTTTTTAATTTTTTCAGTGTACCAAGGTGCAGCTGGACGAATAATTATCTCTCTGGAAATAAGTGGTGCATGATGATCCAGAATTTTGGGCAGCTCCGAGTTGTATTGGTTGACTT
This sequence comes from Dendronephthya gigantea, assembly GCF_004324835.1. Lineage (NCBI taxonomy): Eukaryota > Metazoa > Cnidaria > Anthozoa > Malacalcyonacea > Nephtheidae > Dendronephthya > Dendronephthya gigantea. The sequence continues at coordinate 11,165 of NW_021163601.1, read as the reverse complement.
TCGCACTTATATCAGCCGTGTTCCCAGTGTTAATCGGAGATAGCCTAATTTCATTAAGGAACGAGTCCATATTGATTGCTTTAATTTTACGTGACTCCACGACCCTTCTCTGAAACAATGGTTTTTAAAATTGAGTTCATATGTAACCGTGTAATGGTCAGATATAGATGGATCATGAACGTCAATAGATTGAACAATATTTTCCTCATGGCGAGACAAGATAAGGTCTAACGTGTGACCAGCAAAGTGTGTTGGTTGCTGTACCGTTGTTCCAGATTAAAAGAATCAACAAGATTGAGAATTTTTTTTGTTGTTAATTCCGACTTATCGTCTACATAGAGGTCGATATAATACGATTATATTTAGAATTTGAGATGACACATTGATTTGCATACCCATCACTTCGAAAGACTTAATATGTGAGAACATTTTCGCCGAGTCCAGCTTGACTTTTAAAGTGTTGTTGTATAGTATACCAATGCCTCCCCCTCTACCTTGTTGTCTCGAGATATTGTTAAAGGAGTAGCCCTTCGGGGTGAAATTCCCAAAAGATATATGTGACCTTCCACGGGAAAACATACGTTTACGCTATTTCGTTCGTTCAAAAATATCGTTCGTTATCCGTTCGTTTGCCGTTCAAACGCTTCAAGCGTTCGTTGAAACGATTTTCGAGATCGTTCATCGTTCGAAATTGCCCGTTCGAACGCTTAGGAAAAATCGTTCGAAAATTGGTCCAAAAGCGTTCAACGGTTTGATTTACCGTTCGTTGAAACGTTTGCCGGAATTTCGTTCAATCGCATTGGATTTGATTCAACATTCGATTAAACATTTGCAATGTTACAACTTTAGAGAAGAAGCGCAGAATGTGTTACACAGAAATACTCCCAGAAATGTATTCAGTTCCTTAGTAGAAGGCTTGTAAAGGAAATAGTAGGGTTATATCATTTTAGCCTAATCGAATGCTTTTTTGCGCTTCATGTTCTGGTTTATGCTTAGCGTGCTCTTATTTCATTAGCGACAAATTTCACGTTATAAGCTTTCTTTTAAAAATTTATCGTTTTTGTGCTTCGGTAATGCACTGAATGGTTAGAATTTGTGTTTTAATATACTTCTGTAGCTTCCATAAAGCCAAAGTTCACCGCGCGCACAAACAACGTCGCAAGCCGGCCATATATTACAGCATTACGAGCCATAATATGCCTTGGCAAGGTGCTAATTAAGTTGCATAATTGTCGGAAGTCTGTAATGTATGTAAACAGACAAAACCAGATTTAAAATCAGTAAATTGAGGGATTTTGCGTGTTACATATTTATCGCACTTGTAAATTTATTTACAAAGTGCGATAAATTTAAGCTAATTTATTTACATCTGATAATCTGATAGCAGGGCCTCCGTCCGAAGCAGCTACTGATTAAAATGTATTCAAAATAAAGGACCGCATCCTAGGACGAGAATGCGGTTCAGCATTTCAGCTCGTTGTCTTTAATGCAGTCTGACATGCAATTATATACAACAATTGAAATACCCTAGCTAATATTTGAAGACTAAATACAGTGACCTAACGCGCGTTCGGTAGGTTAGGACGAGAACTAAAATAAGGTTCCCCAGTTATTGGGGGCCAGAATAGATAACGAAACATCATAGTATATGAGCAAAACGTGATCAATGACAAACAGCGAATTAAGGGACCCGGCAGTACCAAGTATATCTCAAGACCCCATCCTCTGTTCGTTATGCCACTGCATGAATATCCAAGCAATTTAAATATGACGCGTGCATCTAGTCTAAAACTGGAGCAGTGCCCCGCTTGCAAAATTGTCTTATTTCCTTAAAAGGGTATATTTGTCTCACCAGATCTAAGCCATCTGGCTCGATTGTTGCTGGCATGTTGAAAGGTATCAATTGGCATAAATATAACTTATGGCATAAATATAACTCATGCATTGTAAATGTTTATTTAGACTCTTAATTCACAAAAAAATTACTTCATATATGTTGATATATATATGCACATTTCAGCACAATTCACTCCCCATGCATGTAGCTATATTTTGGTTGTGATTTGATTTCTCTCGACTAGCTCCTCGAATCGGAAACGTGGAACGCGGAAAAGTCTCAAATCGTACAAATCATAGAGACTGTATGAAAGTAATGAAGCTATATCAATGATGTTCATTGTGTGACATTGTTTATTACCATAAAAAAACAAGAGTGTCGTACAATGAACATCATAATATTGCTCAGGGAAATTTAGCCTATAGGCTTGATAATGCACAAAATATCATCTGGTCAACATAATTAGAGCTGTGGCCCGTGTGAAAAATATAACAAAACAGAAATTATGATCTATATTATACCATTTAAGTTTTGTTGATATTAAACTACCATAAACTATCAAAGACGCCGTCTACAAATTCCGTGTTTTGTGAGATTGAGTTTAGCGCTATGTTTTAACCAAGTGCGTGCAGCCTTGCGCACAACTGGCCCAAGCCCAAGGACAAGTTGCCAAGCTAACGTGTACAAACATTTAAGTTTGACCTTTCGGATATTTCGCTTATATATATTTCGCCATACTTCATCAGAAACGAACATTAGAATTTATCTTGCTTGGACAACATATCAGCTGCTTGGGCAACAGGAAAATATTCACTAATTTTGATTTGGGCTCCTTTATTAGGAAATTACACTCCGGATATTAAATTGCAATTATGCATGGTCATTGCACCTTGAAGCCTGCCAGCTAGAGCGGCAAAATGAACAAATTTGAAATGGCGCCTATCAACTGTTTATGCGTATATGAGCGCGCGGGTAAAGATCTTTACCAGTAATTTCGCAAAGACTAAACCAAATATTTGCTGGATATTAACATCTATATGGAGAAGTCAAGGCGTTTTACCCCTGCATATAAAGGTATGAGACTATACGAAACATTAGCTATTATATAAGGCAAGTCATGACTGGGCATACTTTATTAGGCGCGCTTGCAATTATTATTTCCCTCCCAGCATTGAAATCAGGCTTATCGATGAAATCATCAACAGAATTCGTATTACGGTTGGCTCGATTTAAAGTTTTTTTTCCTTGAGTGTGTTTGCCTGGCTTAACTGTAGCTCTCTATTGATCCATGCATATATCGAAATATGACACGCATTCGAAGTAAGATTTCATATAGATGATCATGCAATTGTATATAACAAGACGTTCTCAATTGCATTTTATATATATATGCTAACGCGAGTAAAATGGAGTCGGATATAAATGCGCACTGCAATATAATCCTTTAGATTACTTGCTAGAATATATGGGGGGAATGAATATAGTGACCACCAATAATTTAGTTAGATCACAAGTATTAATTAGCGACTTGTTATACTGGTTAAAAATCATAACACATGCATATGTGATCGTATGGTCACAAAATATGTAACTAATATGAAAAAAATATGGCGGCAGAAATAGCGACATTGCAGCTTTAGCTTTGCGAAGAAAATATAGCGATGGTGCATGCAATCGACAAAATAGATTATTGTCAAATTTTAAAATATTCTTAAGGTAATGATGCCCTTAGTTGCTAGTGACTTGCTACTGACAGTACTGTGTATAGGCGACATTCCGCGACAAGCTTGACCGCGGCTAAAGCTAGGCTACTGGTGTTGCTGCACGGAACATATTGTGTGCACTAGGTAAATATCCAAGCCTATATTTTAAATATTTTATTACCGCAATGCATTGCTGAAATTGAAATGTGGATTTCATGTGTATAAATGGTGTGGATATTTAATGTAGTATTTATACCAAATAAGTTTTGACAGCATGCAAGCACACGTTACTACGCTGGTTCGCATACAAACGAACTTTGCGTATGCGATATTCTGTATTAATGTTTGGTTATCATCGGTAAACAACTTGATCCTTGCGCTAATTAATTTAATCGTTTGCGCGTCAAAGAGTATAAACAAAAGTGTACAATGGAATCTCTTGTGTTAGTTTAACATAAAGTATGTATCCAGTAGCTGAAACTCAACCAAACTGAGACGGCAATTTTTGTTTACTGTCGGTTTACAGCCGTGTTAAAAAACGGATGCATGCTGTATCGCCTGTATGTCTTTGTTTATATGTCTTTAACCACTCATACATAGAGTTTGTTCGTGGAAAAATTTACAAAACCTGTAACGATGTTGCAAATGAACACGCGCTGAATATTTTGATGGGTATAGTTGCAGATGATGCATTAATTTGACATAACGATGATAATATATACTAATAACTGAAGGCTTTCTAACGATTAACCCGAATTTTGATGCAAAACGCCAATGTTATATGTATATAAAGTATAAAATAATGGGATTTAGGTAGTATAGCTAATAATTTTAGTTAAACATTCAAATGAAGGTATAGCTATTTATGTACACACATACTTGGAACAACACATGTTACTTGTTTGAAAATATTTCCTATTCTTTTAATTAGATAAATTAGTCAATAATATCTTGCGTCAATTATACGCGCAACAGGCGTTCAGACAAATTCGTTAAAACCGTTCATAAACATAAATCGTTCAAACGGCTTCAGATTGAACGTTTATTTATCCGTTCGTATTCTCGACTTTAAACGTTCACATTTTTAGCTGAATTCGTCAAAACGTTTTCTGGGTTCGTTGAAACGTTATTACAGATCGTTCACTACCCGTTCGTTATCCGTTCGTTTTGCCGTTTCAACGAAATATCGTTAACGTACGTTTTCCCGTGAAAGGTCACATATGATCAAATTTGTCAGGGTGAAGCCAGGTTTCTGTAATCGTAAATATATCAAATTCATTCTCAACCACATAGTCTTTGACTAAATTCGCTTTGTTCCGAATAGACCGTCAGTTGAGAAGACCAAAAGAACAAAGCTGAGTAACAGCTGTATCAGGAGTGTTGGCAATGCCTGATAAAGGAATATTGATGAGATTGATTCTCTTAATATAATTTCTGCCATATATATTTACAGGCTTTGGGACACGGTCCGTGATTCTAACAGGGATAGCTTCCTGATGATTTGCAAGATGATAGTGATTGTATAGTGTGGCGGTGGTGTTTGCGAAGTAGGTATTATAGCAAATATTCCTATAGGTCATATGGAACAACCAACCTTTCTGTAGATTCAACTGCCCAAGCATCGAACTAAGCTCCTCAGGATTATTAGCGGGTCGAAACGTGTTCATCAAACGTAACTGCTTTCGATGTTGATACATCTCATCCGACTGATTATTATCAAAAGATTGAGGACCAGGATTAGGCGAAACATCCACACACATTGTTAGATCCTGCTTGAAGGCTTCGTACACAGGACTAGACTAACAAATCCATGTTTCGTTTCTTTAGCAATCGCAAATGAGACTTTGTATTTAGATTCAAAACCAACTCGTTGTATGTTGACCCGACATCGAAAAGCAATATCTCCACAAATACTCAAGGTTATGCCATCCGCAGCCAATCCATCCAAATCCGTGCAATTAGTACTCTTAAATGCCATATTAATTGGTCGAGATGTACGAAACTCGTTAGATGAAATAAATATCATAAAAAATATATAGAGCTGCCGACCAACCGACATATTGGTCGTGAATTAAGCAGTACGAAAACACAATATTCATTTCCATACACCAAAAGATGGTGATTCAATTATAACATCACGTTATCAGCTTTAGAGAATTTTTTTAAAAACTTGTTTAACGAATCGGATAGAAGCAAACGGGAACGAGAAGAAGAAGAAGTTGTGAAATCATTGTAAGTGTGTTTATTTCTATTTAAACCCGACACCTTTACTTGTTCAGGGAAAGACATATTAGAGTTTTTTACTAGTAAAAGCTATGTACACACACCTTGGGTGGTGGTGGACAAAATATTGAATCATTGGTTATTTTTATTCTAGATCACTAGCTGCCTGTGAAGGAACATACAAAATTTTACTAGAATGCTACAAAAACAGCTGGATTGAAGGTTGTCAAACTGAAATGGTCTCCCAAGTGGCAAATCGATTGCTCGAATCCTACCATAACCGTGTTTCATTATAAATCTGTGAAAAGGATAAAGTAAATTAAATGAACATGGCCGTTCAGCACAAGTACTTTTAGTCGATTGGAGAAGACAATTGTCTCCCATGCGGTAAATCGATGGTTCGAATCCTACCATAACCGATTTTCATTATAAACTTCGTCAAAAGAAATACAGTAATTAAATAACCATGGCCATTCCCCATAAGATCTTGTAGTCAGTGGCTAATGCAATTGTCTCCCAAGTGTTAAATCGATGGCTCGAATCCTGCCATGACCTTTTTTCATTATGAACTTCGTGAAAAGAATAAAGTAAACTAAATAACCATGGCCGTTCAGAACAAGACCTTGCAGACTAGTGGCTAAGACAACTGTCTCCTAAGTAGTAAATCGATGTTCGAATCCTGCCAAACCATTTTTCATTATGAACTTCATGAAAAGAATGAAGTAAACTAAATAACCATGGGCATCCAGCACAAGACCTTTTGGTCTAGTGGCGAAGACGATGGTCTCCCATGTGTTAAATCGATGGTTCGAATCCTACCATAACCGTTTTTTCATTATGATCTTCGTGAAAACGATAAAGTAGATCAAATAAACATAGCCGTTCCCCGAAGAACTTGTGGTCTAGTGGCCAAGACAATTTTCTCCAAAGTTTTAAATCGATGTTTGAATCCTGCCAAAACTATTTTTTATTGTGAACTTCGTAAAAGGATAAAGTAAACTAAATAACCATGGCCATCCACCACAAGATCTTGCAGTCTAGTGGCGAGGACAATGGTCTCAGAAGTGGTAAATCGATGGTTCGAATCCTACCATAACCGTTTTTCATTATGAACTTCGTACAAAGGGTAAAGTAAACTAAATAACCATAGCCATCCAGCACAAGACCTTTTGGTCTAGTGGCGAAGGCGATGGTCTCCCAACTGTTAAATCGATGGTTCGAATCCTACCATAACCTTTTTTCATTATGAATTTCGTGAAAGCGATAAAGTAGATCAAATAACATAGCCGTTCACGCAAAGAACTTGTGGTCTGGTGGCTAAGACAATTTTCTCCCAAGTGTTAAATCGATGTTCGAATACTGCCAAAACTATTTTTATTATGAACTTCGTGAAAGGATAAAGCAGACTAAATAACCAGGGTCATCCAGCACAAGACCTTACGGTCTAGTGGCGAAGACGATGGTCTCCCAAGTGTTAAATCGATGAGACGAATCCTACCATAACCGTTTTTCATTATAAACTTCGTGAAAAGGATAAAGTAAATTAAATAACCATAACCGTGCAGCACAAGACCTTGTGGCCTAGTAACGAAGACGATTTCTCCCAAGTGTTAAATCGATGTTCGAATCCTACCATAACCGTTTTTCATTATGAACTTCGTAAGAACGGTAAAATAGATCAAATAAACATAGCCGTTCACCCGAAGAACTTGTGGTCTTGTGGCAAAGACAATTTTCTCCCAAGTGTTAAATCGATGTTTCGAATCCCGCCAAAATTATTTTTTATTATGAACTTCGTGAAAGGATAAAGTAGACTAAATTACCAGGGTCATCCAGCACAAGACCTTGCGGTCTAGTGGTGAAGACGATGGTCTCCCAAGTGTTAAATCGATGGATGAATCCTACCATAACCGTTTTTCATTATGAACTTCGTGAAAAGGATAAAGTAAATTAAATAACCATAACCGTGCAGCACAAGACCTTGTGGCCTAGTGGCGAAGACAATGGTCTCCTAAGTGGTAAATCGATGTTTCGAGTCCTGCCAAAGCTTTCTTTTTTTATTATGAACTTCGTAAAAGGAGAAAGTAAACTAAATAACCATGGCCATCCAGCACAAGACCTTGTAGTCGAGTGGCGAGGAGGATGGTCTCCCAAGTGGTAAATCGATGGTTCGAATCCTACCATAACTGTTTTTCATTATGAACTTCGTGAAAGGAATAAAGTAAATTAAATAACCATGGCTGTTCAGCACAAGATCTTGCATTCTAGTGGCTAAGTCAATTGTCTCCCAAGTGTTAAATCGATGATTCGAATCCTACCATAACCTTTTTCTTTATGAACTTCGTGAAAAGGATAAAGCAAATTAAATAACCATAACCGCTCAGCAAAAGATCTTGCAGCCTACTGGCGAAGACAATCGTCTCCCAAGTAGTAAATCGATGGTTAGAATCCTGCCATGACTTTTTCATTATGAACTTCGTGAAAAGAATAAAGTAAATTAAATAACCATCGCCGTTCAGCACAAGACCTTGCAGTCTAACGGCTAATACAACTGTCTTTTAAGTGGTAAATCGATGTTTCGAATCCTGCCAAAACCATTTTTTATTATGAACTTCGTAAAAGGGTAAAGTAAACTAAATACCATGGCCGTCAGTACAAGACCTTGTGGTCTAGTGGCGAAGACGATGGTCTCCCAAGTGTTAAATAAATGGCTCGAATCCTACAATAACCGTTTTCATTATGAATTTCGTGAAAAGGATAAATAAATTAAATAACCATAACCGTTCAGCACAAGACCTTGCGTCTAATGGTTAAGACAACTGTCTCTTAAGTCGTAAATCGATGTTTCGAATCCATGCTAAAACTATTTTTATTATGAACTTCGTGAAACGATAAAGTAGACTAAATAACCAGGGTCATCCAGCACATGACCTTGCGGTCTAGTGGCGAAGACGATGGTCTCCCAAGTGTTAAATCGATGGTTCGAATCGTACCATAACCGTTTTCATTATGAACTTCGTAAAAGGATAAAGTAACTAAATAACCATGGCCATCCAGCACAAGATCTTGCGTCTAGTGGCGAGGACAATGGTCTCATAATTGGCAAATCGATGGTTCGAATCCTACCATAACCGTTTTTCATTATGAACTTCGTAAGAACGGTAAATAGATCAAATAAACATAGCCGTTCACCCGAAGAACTTGTGGTCTTGTGGCTAAGACAATTTTCTCCCAAGTGTTAAATCGATGTTTCGAATCCGCCAAAACTATTTTTTATTATGAACTTCGTGAAAGGATAAAGTAGACTAAATAACCAGGGTCATCCAGCACAAGATCTGGTGGTCTAGTGGCGAAACAATGGTCTCCCAAGTGTTAAATCGATGGTTCGAACCCTACCTTAACCTTTTCTCATTATGAACTTCGTGAAAACGATAAAGTAGATCAAATAAACATAGCCGTTCCCCCGAAGAACTTGTGGTCTAGTGGCTAAGAAAATTTCCCCCCAAGTGTTAAATCGATGTTTCGGATCCTGCCAAAACCGTTTTTCATTATGAACTTCGTGGAAAGGGTAAAGTAAACTAAATAACAATGGTCATCCAGCACAAGAGCTTGCGGTCTAGAGGCGAAGACGATGGTCTCCCAAGTGTTAAATCGATGGTTCGAATCCTACCTTAACCGTTTTCATTATGAACTTCGTTAAAAGGATAAAATAAATTAAATAACCATAACCGTTCAGCACAAGATCTTGCTGTCTAGTGGCGAGGGCGATGGTCTCCCAAGTGTTAAATCGATGGTTCGAATCGTACCATAACCGTTTTCATTATGAACTTCGTTAAAACAGTAAAGTAGATCAAATAAACATAGCCGTTCACCCAAAGAACTTGTGGTCAAGTGGCTAAGACAATTTTCTCCCAAGTGTTAAATCGATGTTTCGAATCCTGCCAAAACTATTTTTTATTATGAACTTCGTGAAAGGATAAAGTAGACTAAATAACCAGGGTCATTCAGCACAAGACCTTGTGGTCTTGTGGCAAAGGCAATTTCCTCCCAAGTGTTAAATCGATGTTTCGAATCCCGCCAAAACTATTTTTTATTATGAACTTCGTGAAAGGATAAAGTAGACTAAATAACCAGGGTCATCCAGCACAAGACCTTGCGGTCTAGTGGCGAAGACGATGGTCTCCCAAGTGTTAAATCGATGGTGCGAATCCTACCATAACCGTTTTTCATTATGAACTTCGTTAAAAGGATAAAGTAAATTAAATAACCATAACCGTTCAGCACAAGACCTTGTGGTCTAGTGGCGAAAACAATGGTCTCCGAAGTGTTAAATCGATGGTTCGAATCCTACCATAACCGTTTTTCATTATGAACTTTGTGAAAAGATAAAGTAAATTAAATGACCATGGGCGTTCAGCTCCAGATCTTGTAGTCTATGTGATATATATATTGAATATTTAATTAGGCTGTAAGATATAAATATGCATGCGTAATTAGCAGCGTTGTTGGCTTGCTGGATGATGCTGTAACATAGAATAAAACAGAGAATAAAACATTTTATGAAGACTAGATCAATCTGTATCAATCCGTATCAGAGACAAGGCATATACACTACAATTGGGCTCACTGAGGAGAAAGTCAGGGCTGTGGTGAATGCTACGGAGCCGAAAACAGCCTCTGAAGTTCGGAGTTTTCTTGGTCTGGTAAATTTCTGTAGTCTGTTCATTCCAGATTTAGCTATAACGGCTGAACCTCTGCGGAAGTTAACCAGGACAACTACACCTTTTGTTTGTGGTAATGAACAGAATAAGGTGTTTCAAGAGCTTAAGAATACGATGTCTACAGCTGATTCATTGGCTTTTTTTGATAAAGATGCAGAAACGTCGATAATCTCAGATGCTAGTCCTGTTGGTCTTGGTGCAGTGCTTGTGCAAAAGCAACAAAATGTAATGAAGGTTGTGGCATATGCTAGTAGATGTCTTTCTGACATGGAAAGGCGGTATTCTCAGACGCAGAAAGAAGCATTAAGTATAGTATGGGCTTGTGAGCGTTTTCATGTGTATTTGTTCGGGATTCACTTTGAGGTTTTGACAGACCATAAACCATTAGAAGTGATTTATTCCAAAACCCATAGGCCCTCTGCACGAGTCGAAACGTGGGTTCTGAGATTGCAGAATTATGATTTTACTGTTAAGTATCTTCCGGGTCCAGAAAACATCGCGGACACGTTGTCTCGGAAACAGTTGTTGAAGAAATCGATCGAATCCAGCGGTAATGACTGTGAAGTTTCGCGTCAAAACGGATAGCTATCGCCTAAACCAAGAAGGCAGTGTTGGCCTGCTAAACGTTTTGGTGATTATTTACTATATAAGTAATTCGTAGTACTTTATGATACCTTATAG
>NW_021163600.1:0-33727 GCF_004324835.1 Dendronephthya gigantea | reverse complement strand
GGTTTTTTATTTCTATATACGCGAGGTAGGAGATCTTTACTATGAAGCTATTAACTAATGATCTTAATATATGTTTGCATCTGGATGCTCTTTTTCTCTTCTTTTGGATATTCGTCGTTTTATTCGTGTCTTCTTTGTATGTTCTGTACTGTAGAGCTTCTTAACGTTCCACATGCATGTTTTTTACTCCGTTAGTCCACCGAACTTCTTGATTCACTGACGATTCTGGTTTACTCCGTTGGTCCAATACGTTGCTCCACTGAAGGTTCGGGTGTTGTGCACGCTCTTTTACGGTAAAGGTTGAGGGAAACTTGCTCACGTCATCAACCAGAGTGGGCTGATTCTTTTCCAGCCAATCAGCGTTGTGAGTGTAAAGTGTGAGTTAGCGTTAGAAGCTCGCTCCAGCTCTCATATCTTGTTTATTTAAGGCGTTGACGCACTAGTCGCGTTGATCTTTATCTCAATCTATCAATACCTAAAAATGTTCACAACTTAAAATATTTATCATCAACCACTATTAAAATTTTCAAACATTGCTTCTGTGAACCTTATTTTACAACTTAACCACTTACTCTACTACTTTAATCGAATTAAGCTTTCTCTGACGTATTTCTTAAAGTGCTCGACTGCGCGGAATATAAAACACAATTGATTGACATAAGAGCTTTGCAGCTGCCTAAAGCATGCATATTTTTAAATGTGACAGTTAAACTTGGCAATGACATACGACTGTTGATCCACCTGCGCACGTTCTGACAGGGTGATTGATGTTTTCGCCTTACTATTTGTTCCATCCCATGAAATGTCATGCATGAAAAGAAAAGTAATTAATGATTGCGAATAGCCAAAAATTATTTTTACTCATAATTATGTATTTTGTGGCAAAAATTAATTAATTATCCACGTCATTGCTAAATGATATTTCCCATTTTACAACCATTTTTATGCACGTTTGAACGTAATAAAGCCTTGCGTAACAATATTCGAATGGCTGAACAAACAAAAGCTTTTTAGTTTAGACTAGTAGCAGGTTGAATTTCAATCAGAGGGCATTTTAAATATAGAGTCATCAGAACACGTATGTTTCTAAACAATTTATTTATTGCCTAGGTCAATGATTGAGTATTGGACTGACCCTTAAAAACTATAAATTAATATCTCTACCCAATATATGTTACATCTATTTTGTAAGAACTTATACATTATCCCTGACTTCCCCTCGTGAAAATTGTACAGTAATATGCAAGAACACTTGTTTAAATACAATACATGCAAATATAAAGATATAATAACAGAACAGGTAGCTCCATTGGGGGTAATTTTTTACTGTTATTCTGCTAACTCGAATCGTATATGTGCTGATAGCCCACGAATAATCGTATAGGGCGAGAGTGAGCAAAATAACTGTTTTATTATATACACAATTATCGTTCTAGTTTCGGCCCTGCTACTACTAATCCTAAGTTTAAAACAACGCAGTCTCTCGTAATTTGAGTTATATGTGCATGTAGACTGGTTCAACGAGCTTCTAAAGCCTGGTTCACACTTGTCGTATAAGAATCTGGGATTCCCTTTGTCTGAGGTCACTGATGTGCAAGAACCTTTGTCTATCGGAAAATAATACAATGGATCCCCGATTCTTAGGAGCTAGTGTGAATCAGGCTTAAATATGACCCTTAAAAAATCCGTATGAAGTCATTAGCGTTCATTCGGAGTTCAAGACAGACACATACGAGTTATAATAACTTTGTAGGCGGATAATAATTGGTAAATTGTCCTTACTGTTCACATTGTATCACAATTTATTTGAGTTGTGTAGTTCTGCATTTCGCGCCTCTTTCTGTAATAATGAAATACTGCTATGAAAATTACGACAGTTATCAGTAACCCAACTACGACGATAACAGGGATAAGCCAGGCTTTGTTTGACTTCTCGCTTTGTTTCGTGTGGTTTCGCTGTTTGCCATTTTGCGCCTTGTCATTTTTAACCTTGAAGCTTTTCTTGTTGTTTTGTTCATTGACATTGTAATTTTGCTCCTTGTCGTTTTGCTTCGCGCCGTTTGGCTTCTGGCATCGCTTAGCACATATTCCAGCTGCATTACAACATTCGTCGGCGGGTCCACAATCATCATTTGAGCTACACTTCTCGCCAACACAATTTTCCCTACAACGATCTTGCCAAAACCAAACACTTCTTTTCTTGCAGCAGTAATTCCCGACATTGCATTCAGAGTTCGATTTACATTGAGCGAGGCAGCTTGCTGTGTCAACACACTTTCCTGATCGACAACACTCCGCGCTTCCTGCACAGTCGTCGTTGGATATGCAAGATTGGCCAACGCAATTCGCAGCACAGAATGTTTTACTCGAAATGTGGGTTTTCTTACAGCACACACGATTGAAATCACAATCCGAGTTAACAGCGCAGCCGAAGCAGCCATCGTGTACACATTTATTAAAGCGGCAACATAACGATGAATCGCCACAGTCGCTGTTCGTCGCGCAGTACTTGTTCAAACAATATGTAATTTGGCAAGTTCGTTTCGTTCGGTCGAAGCTTTTTGGGTAATTACCACAGCAATGCTTGTAAATATAGTTGTTAGCACAGTTTGCATTGGTCTGGCACGTCTGGGCAGCTTCTACCAGAGGTACTTCGATCCAAACCGAAACCCAAAAGGCAGTGAAAATAATATGACGACTGGCCATCTCGAGATCAGGAAGGAGGAACAAAAACATCACCACTTAAAACAAAGCATGGTGAACGGCTGTCACGTGAGATATTCCGACAAATGAAATAACGCTATTTTGTCGACGCTTGCATACATTAGCTATGCATGAGGGAAATGTTATTTATTATTATTAGCTTGTGTTTGAAACGAAAAGCAAAGTATTATATAAAGCCATGTAATTCACGAGTATAAACGTGATGTCCCGACACTTTGGTGGGGAGGGAATTGTACACCAGTCTATTGGTTCTTTGCTATGGAGCTATATCTGTTACAGAAAAACTTAGTTGCCCGATTTTGTGAATGTACAAAGACACAGCGTTCGGTTTAATTGCACTGCCCGTTTTTACTTTCTAAATTTCATGGACGTAAATATCCTTACAAGTACTGCTATTTCTTTGTTTTTGTTCAATCGCTGATTCAGTTTGTTTGCAATCGGGAATGATATTCTGTTTGTCGTCTTTAAGGCGGATTTCCACTTACAGCGAAATTGTTTGCTAGCGAAATATTTGCATATTTTCTTTTGAATTGAGAACAGTCAAGTCGCACTAATTTACTTATGCTGTTAAAATTCAAAAGAAATTATGCAAATATTTCGCTAGCGAACGATTTCGCTGAAAGTGGAAGTCCGCCTTTATGCGACAGTTTAACACTTTATTCAAACTGATTGCTTAAAAATCCTCAAATCGCACTATTTTTGAACATTAATCACATCACTAATTTTACAAGGCAATAAGATTGAAGCCCTGCACTACAAGTCCACAATAACCAATCAGATGTAATATTTCAGTGTAACTATCCAATCAAATAACAATTAAGGGAAAATGGCACAAAATTTTACTATTTTGAGTTTTTAAATGCCCTGCAAAATTTCTTGACAAAAATAGATGAAAATTACTCACATTTTACACCGTTTACGGTTCCTTCAGGCAATAAATCGTATTGAATTTGTTTAATTTTTTGTGTGATTTCAAAATAAATATAATAAAGTGGTAATTGCACTTCGTATCGTACAAATGTTAATTTCTAACCTTACAAAACATGTTTTTCTGTGGCAACGGACTGAACACACAAAACGGGGATGATAACTACTGCTCATTGAATCGGCTCGATTCGGTAGAATTAATAATAGTAATTGCACTGAATGGAGTGCAATTTGGTGTGAAATCTAACTTGTGATTACACATCGCACTTCCCCTTCGCGGTCGTGCGATTTTGTAATCACCAGTTTGATTTCACACCAAATTGCACTCCACTCAGTGGAATTACGATTAATAATTTTATTGTTTACCGAACCGAGCCGATTAAATGAGCAGTAGTTATCATTCCAGTGTTGTGTGTTCAGTCCGTTGCCACAGAAAAAAACATGTTTTGTAAGGTTAGAAATTAGCATTTGGTCAATTAATTGGTCGAACTAGCTTGAGTCTACCGAGTTAATTCGTAAAAATAAAACGGATAGGTTGTGAACTGACCGCGTGCACTCTGTTTTGAAGTATATATGTATATTGCTCATTAAATCAGCCTCCGAGGCAGTCGATTGGGGCATTGGCAGTGTTTTCGAATTCAGCCTTAAATTCACCAAACATTTCTATATATTAATGACGAAAGAATAATGAATAACATAAAGTTGAAACACGAGCCTGTCTGTATTAGTGATTTTGAAGTTTTTGCAAAAGATTATTTACCAAAGGGCATATTCGATTATTACACTTCCGCATGCAGCGAACGACGAGCAGACAATCTCGGAATCAACTGCAGCTTTCAAACGGTAAGATTGCCATTTAAGAATTGTTCGAATTCGACTGTAGAATCAACAGAATGAACAGATCGTCACCAATGGAATGTAAATAGCTTATCTTAGCGAGGAGACGTTGTTAACTTGAATGTTCAAAACAGAATTAACACGATTACTTAACAATCTGTCGTCCTATATTTATCTATGTATTCAATCTAACGGCCGTATTTGTCATAAATCATATGTATAGAAATTCCACGTAATGCAGCTTGTACATATATAATAAAGAATTAAAACAAATTAACTGCAAATTGCAAATTGACAAGAAATGAAGGTTGGAAGTGGCTTTGGAATCCTGAACAAAATGAGCCGTCGGCAAGCACCTAAAGCCCCGTTTACACTACAGTCAATTTATCGGCACAGCACGGCTAAAATGGGTACCTGTGCCCAATTTCACTAGTGGTCAAGCTACCAAAACAAAGGCCGGGCGCGGAATAAATGGGCACGGGTACCCATTTTAGCCTTGCCGTGCCAATAAATCGAGTGTAGTGTAAACGTGGCTTATATATCCTAGTATGAATATTTGATCATCCGTCTATTGTCAACACTTCAAAAACTGATTAATGGTCTCGGAGAATGCTTTAAGGCCCCTTTACACTTGCGTTTTTTGCTGCGATTTTTGGCGTTTTTCATTTGTGGGAAATTCCAGAAATTTTGCCAAAAATCAAATGGAACATGGTTATTTCTGGACAATAATTTTGAAATGTTTTCATTATGACACTGGACATTCCGGAAACGCAATCTGAATTTTCTGCTAAAATGGAAAGTGCTCTTTAAGTGCCATTTTCCTCTTTGAATAGATATGAATGAGTAATTAGTTACGAATGATCTGATGTGTAAGAACTGCATGTTATTTTAATATCAGTGATTACTCATTTACATCTATTAAAAGAAGAAAATCGCACATAAAATCGCAGTAAAAAATTATCGGAACACGCAGATCCACAAAAAAGTTCGATTGCTAAACAGTTGTCGGAATGTGAACACGCCAATTACATGCTTAAGTTACACCACCTCTTTGACAACCTTTATGAACAGTAGCGTAGCCAACCTGACGATTTTGTCCCGCTATGTAAATTTTGAGTTATTATAATTATTCACTTCTTACGAAATTCATTTTTTTCACAGTCAATGAACACCAAAATATTAGCATAGCCGGACAAATCGTCAGGCTGGCTACGCTACTGTTTATGAAACCAAATTTAACCAATGACAATGATACCGCAAAGAAACCTGATACAATGCTCTCTCTTCTTATATATATATATATATATATATATATATATATATATATATATATATATATATATATATATATATACACCAATTTGCAAAAACGTTGGCCGCAGATAGATAGATAGATAGATACTCGAAGTCTAATTAGAATTGCATATGATTACATTTGCATGGGATTTCAATCATATTACACAACATATGCAATTCTAATTAGATTTCGAGTATCAATCTATATATCTATCTGTGCCCAACGTTTTTGCAAACGGGTGTATATATATATATATATATATATATATATATTTGGTCTTTGGTCTTTGGTCTTTTGGTTTTAAGCATTTGGCATGAGCCACGGAGCGTTCAGCCTGGCTGCATCGTTCACGCTCTCGTGTATTTTACAAAATGCCATAGATCCAGACAAAATTGATGATTTATGGAGTAGGTGCAACATTTGACCACCTTTTAGAACGGCAATTTTTGTAAATTTTTGGCAGCTTCTCTCATGTTGAAGCAAACAAAATAGCTTGTCAATTGTTTTTGGAAATTACCATGCTATTATTTTGATATTCGATTTCTAGTTACTGAGGGCCTTCGTCAGGAAAGTTCGTATGAAAATAAATAGGGGAGAATACATGTTTTGTATGGGGGGAAAAATAAGTGATAAAAATGGGCCAATAGAAAACAAAAAAAAAATATGAATACATTATATTGTTAAAGAGACGCCTGATTGTGGGCTAGGAATAGCCCGCAATGAGGGAAGCCTGATCAGCAACGAAAACGTATTACAACCAGCTCTTATGCACATTTATAGACGAGAGTTCCTTTGGAATGTTGTATAGCCTGCATAAGGGTGTGGGAAAATCTCTAAGCCTGACGCTGCTCGCCCTTGCTCAAGGTGTTCCCAGTGTTAATTGTATGTTTCTAAGCGGAACGAAACGGAAATATAACCGGAACATTACCGTAAGTGTTTTTATAGATGAGCCAGTTTTCTATAATTATCAAATTTAAAACTATGAAAAGTGTCATGCCTGGACTTATAAGGCGTTCATTGCCTTATTTTCTACCTCTTCAACAGGGCTTTTCAATCATTTGTTGTTAAAATGGAAAATAATTCACGAGAGTATGTCCAAACCTACAGGAGTGGTGATAATTGACGATCCTGATGAAATCACCAAGTCCTTCTGCGAGTTTCTACTTCAGGCGCAGGGGCGGCTAATGGCCAGGTCCAACAAGGAAGGAATGAGCGTAACAAGAGGAGCAGCATTTGTTTCATCCAACTCTCCTGAATTGTAATTCAAAACTTTTTAAAGAAATCCAGTTAGAGGTAAACAGATATATTATATAAGTAAATATTTTCGCAGATCCCATGCATGCATGGAAGAGTCATAAGGCTAAACTTTGTCAAGTCAAGTGATGAGGACCAAAAACAGCTAAGGAAATTCCTCAATGTTATGGAGATTAAGAAGGTAAGCATATGGGTTAAGGGGAATCCCTACAGTTAAAGTACAGTTCAACCACGTAAGTCATCCCCGTGATCCACGAGTGGAATTATTTCTTGTATCATGTCAGCAGTTTGCAAATTTGCCTTTAAACTGTTAGACCTGTTTTTCTAGCGTTTCTTTCTTCTCTTTTGAATTTGAAACTTTGAACATTTATTCAGCATAGCAAGGAATAAATCTCATTGGACTTTCACGAAATTCTGCATTATGGTACGCGCGGTAAGCTTTTCTTTATGAATATCTCGAAATCGTTATGCCTCCAAAATAGATATGAGAAAATTTCACTGATTGTCAGTGTACGTGAACAAATATGTATATTGTCGCTTAATTTCAAAATTTGGCAATAAAATGCAATTGAATATGGTTGCCATATCAACACTAACAGTTTTCCTAATTGTGTATATATTATACCCAGGTAAGGCCAGGTTGATCCGACTGCTCTTCCTTAAGTGTATTCAGTATAAATTAGGTTGACATTTAGGGTTATGAACTTATGTAAAAATATCTTTGATCAGATTTGTTTAGTTTCCTGAAATCTGTTATGCCATAATTCGTACAGAAATGATTAAATATAAATTAAATGCACGCGTCTGTGTATTTATAAAGGCTTTCCGCTCGCTTGCGCAATTCGTTATTTTAATTTCTGGGTGATGGTGACATCACAACATCCATATCACAATATGTACAAATATATATTTTATTAATGGCGTGCATGGCAGACAACCGCCAGGCCACGAACACATGAGTATTCCATCTGTGGCATTCATACAACGCCGGCCATACACGTGTAGTTATAAATAGTTATCTCTTATCGCTCCTCACACATAGACCTGTTAGCGAAAGACCACTTAACGAGAGAAAAAACAACAAGATAAACAGATTTTAATAATAAGTACATTATCGTTTTTTCAGGAAAAAAGCAAACAAGTATATTTATATCGATTTTTTATTTGGTTGTATACTTACTTGTGCAGTGTATTTAGACTTACATAAAGTCTTTCACATTTTAATTGCAAAATCAAAATGACGGACGTCGCTTGTCCCTCTAAAGGCGGTTTTCCACTAGCGATATATTTCGCGCGAAAGAATAAAGTCGCTTCGCTCGAAAAATAACGCTGGTGGAAAACCAGCTTTAAGTCAGGGCCTCGGCTTCGCCTCGTGAAATATCGACCGGACTCAGGTTCCCCAAACATAATTTTTCCTTCGGTCGACGGTGAATAAGTGTTACTTTAATTACTCATGCGAGGGTGAATACAATTCAAGATTAGCCTAGCCATGCCGGTTGAGTCGGATTTGGCATACTTACGAACAAAACGCATGCATATTAGCACGATAAAACCGAAAAAATATTTGGAGTGCCTCGTCGAGATCCTTTAGCATTCGTGCCTAGGTTTCGGCACGTATTTTTCGTGGATTGCAGATTTTTGATGTACACTGTCAATGACACAAATTTTAATCGTAGCTACGTCACGATATTAAGGAAAATGAACATAATGAAGTGGAAGCTTCAACAACATTAAAACGGTGTACTTTAATATCCCAATTGCTAATAGTTTGAAAAGCTCTAAATTTCCATTTTTAATGCAACCGTTTGTCAAAATACAGCCTTGCTTGACTTCCTGACTTTTATCCATTATTTTACAGTTTTGGCTTTCTGGCCTTTCTTAGATTCTCTAGGGATATTTAGTTTGTTTGCATAATAACATTCTGCCATTTTGTTTTGTCATGTAATAATTAATCTCATTATCGCAACCTCGTGAACCATTTTGTGTGAAACTGGATGCGCCTGATGATGTACAAAAAGTAAATGCGACCATTTCAATTCACCAAGTTCAACAACAAGAGAAAACAATGTTGTGATTTTGACGAATATGCTATGTTCAAGTCCAGATAAGATTTATTTTTCCACGAATCTCGTCTTTCATAATTAATTTCGATTATAGTTGTTTTATCTCCGCAGAAAAGTTCTGCATCTCGACTGTGTCAATGTTCATCAACGAAAGGATCCCTCAACGCCTCGTGAGCATAAGGTCTCTCATGAATTTTGTGATTGATCAGCCTCGACACAAAATTTTGAGCTTTGCGATCACCAAGTTTCTTCAAATTAACAGAGTTCCCTTTTGATATATTTCTCATTCGATCAAACCTGGAACCAAAAGGGTGTTCACCTTTAGTTAAGACGTAGAAAGCAATCATACCTGCTACCTGGACATCTGATTTCCTTTTATAACGACTTTTCTCATCTTTCTCAATGGCTTGAGCTACTTCCGATGGCATCCATCCAGGAGTACCTTTGGCGAATGTTACAACTGTTGTTTCATCGTCATTCAAAATACGGCTTATTCCAAAGTCTGCCAATTTTATGTGACCTTCGATATCAACCAGGACGTTTGAAGGTTTTAAATCTCTGTGCAATATTCCTTCACCATGAAGAAATTCAAGTCCTGATAGAATTTCCCTAATCATTCGTGGACCATGCTCTTGTAGATGTTCAATACTGCATGCATGAACAAGTCTCTCAAGTTTTCCTCGCAAAGATCAACAATAAGATACATGAACTCATTGCCAGAGTGAAAATAACGATAGCTCACTATAAATGGACAGTTTTTCGTTTCAATGAGACTCATAATTTCCTTTTCGTTTTCAACTGTTTTATCCTCACTTTGTGTTGTGTTTTCTTGTCTTGATCTAAATCTTAGATTCATTCGGATTGCAAAGTATATCTTTACTATAAGTTCTGATATTACAAAGAGAAGCTAGGCTATTTATAATACATACAAACCCGGAAGTAACTAGCCGGATGCGAGATATACAACATCCTCCTTTCTTAAAAGATATATATATATATATATATATTTTTTTTTTTCTTTTCCTAAATTTTAAAAAACTTATGATCTAAAATACTTATGCTGAAATTGTCTTTATCAATTGTTCTACTTTATCTAATTTATTTTAATTCTATTTAATGATATTATCTACTTGTATATTATTCTGTCCGGCTTCTTTACTATGCGACCTGTCTCACATCACCCTGGTTGCCTCCACAGGCTGCACGATTTATCAGTTCAGGTGTCTTTTGTATATCAGGCTTGATTAACTGTCTATTCCTCCGTAACTGAACTCCGGATCCATCCTCTGTAATATAAGAACGAGGAGTTGGTCCAAAACCAACTACTCTCGCTGGACTCCACGTTTTGTTAACAGGGTCTTGAACTTGTACCGCTTGATTTTGAAAGAGATTTGGCTTCTCCTTCGAATCCCTGTTATATAGATTTACTTGTTTCTTTTGTTGTGTTAATAACAAGTCTCTGGTTTCGTACCGATCGCTTGGTGGATGAATCTTTACTGGTAATGTTGACTTGAACATTCTTCCATTTAGTAGCTCTGCTGGAGATTTGAGTGTTGTACTTAACGGGGTAGAGCGCAACGACAGTAATGCAAGACTAGGATCAGCTCCTGATTCCTTGCATTTCAACAGGATCTTCTTCACAGTTTGGACCTGTCTCTCAATGAAACCATGCCCCTTTGGGTAATGAGGTGACGAAGTGACTACTTTAAAACCATATCTCTTCGCTAGGTCTTGAAATTGGGCAGAAGTGAATTGAGATCCATTATCACAAATGAGCGTTTCTGGTATGCCTTGCTCAGAAAATATCGATCTAACCACATTAACTACAGTGGTTGCTGTTAAATTATTTAATTTCTTCACAAATGGAAATTTCGAGTAATAGTCAGCAATAACAATGTACCAGAAATTATTTACCTTAAACAGGTCTGCGCTCACAGTATGCCATGGTCTTGGCGGTACTTCGCTTGGAATCATGGGTTCCTTTTGCTGTGAATTCTGGAATTTCTTGCAGGCACAACAGGACGCCACCATACTCTCAATCTCTTTATATATACCGGGCCAATAAACGCAGGATTTTGAACGGAGTTTGCACTTCTCCATCCCTTGATGACCACTATGGATTTCTCGCATTATCTTCTGCCGGAGTGATTCTGGAACAATTATTCTACTGCCTAAGAATAGAAGTCCTTCTTGGATAGAAATGTCATCTCGGTTATTCCAGTAAGGCTTTACTGCTTGCTGTATTTTCTTTATGCTATCAGGCCACCCTTGTATAACTTGCTCGCTGAGTATTTGAAGAGTTCCATCTCTAGCAGTTTCTTCTTTTATCTGTTGGAGCTCGACAGGTGGAAATTCTACTAGATGATGAATTTTCACACGCATTCCTGGGATTTCGTCTCCCTTCCTTGGTGACAGTCTCGATAGGGTATCTGCCTGGCTTGTATTTGATGATACAACCGTATGGTTGCAATCGTAGAAGCATTTTTGAAGTCGAGGAGGTGCCATGTCGAGATTTTTCTTCTGGATCTGTTCCAAAGGACGATGATCACTTTCCACAACGAATTGCCTCCCATATAAGTAAGTGTGGAATTTCTCACATCCATATATCACTGCCAATAACTCACGCTCGATGTTGGCGTACCTACTCTCAGCAGGGGTTAAGGCTTTCGATGCAAACGCAATGGGCTTGTTCTCTTGTAATAGAACGGCTCCCAAGCCTTTACTTGATGCGTCTACTTGTAGCACAACTGACTTGCTTCTATCGTAGTAGGAAAGTGTAGTTTCTGTGCTTTTTGACACTTGAGTATGTTAAAAGCTCTTGTATGTGACGGAGACCATTGGTAATCAACGTTATCCCGGATTAACTCTCTCAAAGGTGCCGTGTGACTCGCCAAGTTGGGCATAAATGGCGCTAAATAGTTGACCATTCCAAGGAACGTGTGAAGTTCTTTCTTATCTTTGGGTGGTTCCATGTTCTGTATGGCTATGACCTTCTCTGGATCAGGTTTGACTCCATTCGCGGTATATACCATACCAAAAAAACTGCATTCAGCGGTCTTGATGATGCATTTCTCTCGGTTGAGTTTGATGCCAGCCATTCTTGTACGTTCCATTGCATCATGAAGATATAGATCGTGATTTGACTCATCTTGGCCATGGACTGTGATGTCGTCCGCAATCCCAGAAGCACCAAGACAGTTCCGATAGACTTCATCAATCTTGAATTGGAAGACATCTTGGCTCATTCGAAGACCAAACGGCATTCTTAGGAATCTATATCGACCATTTGGTGTATTAAATGTGGTTAGATATGATGATTCATCATCTAACTTAACATTCCAGTATCCATTACGAGCGTCTAATTTGCTGAATATCTTAGCTCCAGCTAACTTTGGGGTGATTTCCTCTAAGGTGGGTGTTGGATAGTGGTCCCGCATAATTGCTTCGTTCAGGTCTTTGGGATCCAAACATATCCGAAGCCTTCCATTAGGCTTCTCCCTTATAACTATAGAATTTACCCACTCGGTTGGTTTTGTTACCTTTTCTATTACACCGCTCTTTTCCATCTCGTCAAGTTCGAAATTTAGTTTATCTACCAGCTCTAATGGTACTTTACGAGGCGCATGAATAACTGGTTTAACTTTAGGATTTAGGGTTATATGGTATGTGTAATCTTCAAAACATCCAACTGACCCATCAAAACATTCTGGATACATCTCGATCAGATTCTCTTTATCCTTTATACGAGGACGGTCTGTGATTGGCACAGAGGGTTTAATATAACTTCTAGACCGACTTTGTTGCTGATTTACTATCTTTGCTTGATCCGCAAATCTAATACTCTTAGTGGACTTAACTTTCTCTTCACTAGGCCCCTGGGCAACACCTTGAGGGATGTTTCTTCCTTGTACCACTTTTGTTTCCAGCGCACAATGGAGTGAAACCAGTCCAAGGGCTCTACACGCTTTTATTCCCAATATAGCTGGACCTACTGCATCAGTTACATAAAAAACACAATTAAATTTTCCCCTTTTGTGCTGACATGGTATTAGTACTTTTCCAAATTGGGTAATCTCATATCCCCATACGCAGTTAAGATAACCTCACTTCTTTGTAGAGCACCGTCCCTGGGCATCCCTTCTGCATTAATGAAGGAATGTTTAAAGTTCTCCAGGAACGACTACCACGAACACACACAACCCTAGCGCGAAGAAGAGCGAAAGCTATCTTCTTACGTAACCAGTTGAGAACTATGGAGGAACTAAAGTTCTTTTTCTCAGCCAGTTTGCCTGCTAGGAACGAGAGGAAGTGAGAAGTCTCCCTTCCACATCCACCATAGGCACTAAAAACGACTGGGGTGAAGGAGCCATGTTCAACTTCAACAATTCTTTGATTATAATGACGTTTCTTCTCACGTTCGTTGGCGTTAAACGAGCTGGTAAGAGTCTGGCGGCGATGTGTCGAAGCGTAAGGATTAAACACCCTGTCATCAAAAAAATGCTTTTTCACATCTCTGCCAGAAACCTCTCGCAGCTATGTCCACTCTAGCATCATCGGCAGAATTAGCACTGGATGGAAGTACTTCGCCAGTTAAAGGAGCAAGAGCAGGTTCAGTAGAAACGTCATAGGCCACGTCGTCTATGGCAGAAGCGAGAAGGTCACGGATTTCGTCATGTCGTCGATGAATAAAACCTCCTTTCAGGCACGACAAGGCATGGTCCACGGTGAAAGATTTTCCACAAGCGCAGAAGGATGGAAGGCGCTTCAATGGCCACCGATAACGCATATAGATTGCGTCAAAGAACTCTGGTTTCGTGAAGACATACCCTTCATTAGCAAGTGGCAGTGCTGTCAACCAAGCTGAGGATCCCTTCAACTGGGCTAGATCATTTGCTCGAATTTGCTCTTCACTCATACTTGATCTCAAGTTCTGCAAGACCAGCTTGTTTTGGGCATGTCGATGATTAATTATCTCACGGCGCAAATCGTAGATGGATGCTCCATTTTCATTTGCTGGAGCGTCATCATTCTGATGGACGATCTTGCTTGAGAGATTTTGACAGATGGTCTTTGAGTTCTCATTTTCTTCATCGCACAGGTCGGAGAAGATAGGTATTCCAAGACCCCCCATTCTCGTCGGCAGTGACAGTAACTTCCTCTCATGGATGGAAACACTACGGTTGTCTAGGAGCGCTGGCAGGAGCTTCAGGCTGATGGAATCATCTACCACTCGCATCGCAGTCTTGATACCTGGAACAGTGCGTATATGGTAAGTATAAATCTGTGCCGAAACCCTGATACAAATGCAGCATATGCAGCTTGGGGCTCAAATTTAGCAATTTCACTTAAAATGTAGATTTGCTGACACCATTTACTAACTAAAGACGAGATGTACTTATCTTTCCCATCTTCAGAGCCAAGATATCCTCCAAGGTACTTATGTCCTTCAGTTGTTATACGAACACCAGTTCCTGCGAACATCTCTTTGGCGGTCTGCTCCAGGTGCGGCTTCACAATCAACCAGGATTTGTCAGCACGCGGATAGTAACCAAGACGGGGACCATAAATATCAATGTTCTTCCACCAGGAACGCAAATGAGCAAGTGTACCAGCACCACTAAGGTCATCAGCAAAGGCAACATGTCGAACATCGCTAGTTTCATCAGATTTAATCAACTGCAGCAAGGGTGTAATGGCAACAGCATACAGCGGCATGGCTAATGGATCACCCTGTGTGGTACCTTCTGCAGAAGTAATTTCTTTCCCTCCTTGGACAATCTTGATGCTGTGACATAACAGTTGAAGGTGTAAATTGCCATGGCAGGACAAATGTACTGAATGTTGTGCAACATGATTCTCCGGTTAATTGAGTTGAATGCGTTTGTGGCATCCACCAATAACACAGCATCCGTTTCATCTTCTGCAAAGATTTCTGACATGGCATGAACTGCCGCCTCACAGCCAGCTGGTTGTCCAGCACAAAGCTGAACATCACCTGCACTTTCCATGATTTGAGGCTTGATTGCAAAGATAATTGACTTCCCGATGATCCTACGAAGCACCTCACCAATTCCGATGGGACGAACACCTGGGTTCTTATCCAGTGGTATTAAGCGACACGCCAAAAACGCCTCCAAACTTGTGGTCTGATCTGGTTCAATATCAACCTTCCGTGTTGCAAGTGTTCTCGCCATTAACGCAATCGCGGATCGCAGATCTCTTCCAGCGTCCCCATAATTGCGAGACACTAAAATATGCCGCCAGCCAAGTGCATCAAGACCAGAAGGACCAGCTGTCCTATTGCTGACACCATGGCATACAAAATGGTATGTCTAGGAGAAAATACATATATACACCATGTATATATGTATATACATGGCATGCATATACACCATGTGTCTGATGGTTGTACGATACATAATCATACAACCATCATGCATATAAACTTAATATAAATCAATCATGCCATGTTGATATATGATCGACATGGCATGCATATACACCATGTGTCTCATGGTTGTACGCTAATTAAACCAATGCTAATTAAAGCGACGCTAATTAAAGCAACTCTAATTAAAGCAACGCTAATTAAAGCAACGCTAATTAAAGCAACTCTAATTGAAGCAACGCTAATTAAAGCAACGCTAATTAAAGCAACGCTAATTCGAACACCGAATTAAAGCAACGGTAATTCGAACACCGCCTCATTCACTCGCGTTTGGTATGTTTCGCCATTTAATTGTTTTACTTGCTCGCTAGCGACTTGAACTTTTTTCATCCTGCCAATTATTTGAATGGTAAATTCCCTGAGGCCAGTGTAACGGCCGCAGCGCAAGTTCTATGTACATTTGAAAACGATGACGATTTTGCTTACGTCACGACGCGTTGTAAAGTTCGAAGAAACAAAATGCAAAACGCAGAGACAAAATTATATATTTTACAGGCAACAAATTAATTGTCTTGACCAAGTAACACTGCTTACTCGAGGATCATTAGAGTTGTCGATTATAGTTGTCGTAAACTAAATAACAATAAGATATTGCCAATTTGCCATTGAGTTACCGCATTAAAAACCAAATATACTTGCTTGTGTTGTACTCATCTTGGAAATGACGAAATACAGGTATAAATATTTCCAATTTCCCATTAAATGTCTACCATTCTCTTGCACAACCCCCCGCTTTAAGAATAATCTGATCCCCGGAAATGCAGTATGTTTCCTAGAATGCCGACAGACAAAAAATTTTTGCAAGTCGGGATTTCAGTTGACTTTACACTACTCGGCCAAAGAGACTGCGCACGAGTAAATGTGAAAAACTTCATGTTGCGTCAGCAAGCAGCAGTAAGTGGATTGTTTTATTCTTTCGTAATGCACGAGTTTAGTTTTTTCATACCATTGATATATTTCTGCATTTCATCTATGCAAGACATGTTTTCGAATGTCCCAGCTGCTTCCATATAAAATATAAATTGAAGTAATATACGAGTTAAACTGTTTATATCCTTATTTAAATGATGAATTAAAGATGTGCAGAAGTGAAGATCTTTGCTTAAGATTTCCAGCAGCAATTTTTCCTTCTGATAAGAACTCCTAGTGCTAAATATTTATAGAGATGGACGTTGTAAAACTAGGCGATCGTTCGACTTTAGTAATTAAAATTGCTAAACTATACGTTAACAAAGAAGGTATACACAAACTAAAACAATTGTAAAAATCAACTTAGCTACATAACAGTCCCGCTTGTCGAGGCGACGCGCAGACCACGATATCCATGCACTATTGGTGCGACTACGAAATACTTATAAACGAGCACCTTTTTTAGTACTTTACGACATGAATTTTAAGTGCGAGTGTGCTTGACGAATGCACAGAACCAACTGAGTGAAAAATGTAATTTTCGCAAAGTTTGTTTAATTGTAGTGCAACGCTGGCGAAAAGAGTTCTGTTGCCACAAGAACGATCTGGATCAACATCGCGAAATCGATCTTACAGCAAGCTAAGTGTAAAGAGTCACTATATCAATATTTCGAAGACCAAGACGAGTCATTTCGATTAATGATATTGTTAAGTAGGTTTTTATTTCTATATACGCGAGGTAGGAGATCTTTACTATGAAGCTATTAACTAATGATCTTAATATATGTTTGCATCTGGATGCTCTTTTTCTCTTCTTTTGGATATTCGTCGTTTTATTCGTGTCTTCTTTGTATGTTCTGTACTGTAGAGCTTCTTAACGTTCCACATGCATGTTTTTTACTCCGTTAGTCCACCGAACTTCTTGATTCACTGACGATTCTGGTTTACTCCGTTGGTCCAATACGTTGCTCCACTGAAGGTTCGGGTGTTGTGCACGCTCTTTTACGGTAAAGGTTGAGGGAAACTTGCTCACGTCATCAACCAGAGTGGGCTGATTCTTTTCCAGCCAATCAGCGTTGTGAGTGTAAAGTGTGAGTTAGCGTTAGAAGCTCGCTCCAGCTCTCATATCTTGTTTATTTAAGGCGTTGACGCACTAGTCGCGTTGATCTTTATCTCAATCTATCAATACCTAAAAATGTTCACAACTTAAAATATTTATCATCAACCACTATTAAAATTTTCAAACATTGCTTCTGTGAACCTTATTTTACAACTTAACCACTTACTCTACTACTTTAATCGAATTAAGCTTTCTCTGACGTATTTCTTAAAATGCTCGACTGCGCGGAATATAAAACACAATTGATTGACATAAGAGCTTTGCAGCTGCCTAAAGCATGCATATTTTTAAATGTGACAGTTAAACTTGGCAATGACATACGACTGTTGATCCACCTGCGCACGTTCTGACAGGGTGATTGATGTTTTCGCCTTACTATTTGTTCCATCCCATGAAATGTCATGCATGAAAGGAAAAGTAATTAATGATTGCGAATAACCGAAAATTATTTTTACTCATAATTATGTATTTTGTGGCAAAAATTAATTAATTATCCACGTCATTGCTAAATGATATTTCCCATTTTACAACCATTTTTATGCACGTTTGAACGTAATAAAGCCTTGCGTAACAATATTCGAATGGCTGAACAAACAAAAGCTTTTTAGTTTAGACTAGTAGCAGGTTGAATTTCAATCAGAGGGTATTTTAAATATAGAGTCATCAGAACACGTATGTTTCTAAACAATTTATTTATTGCCTAGGTCAATGATTGAGTATTGGACTGACACTTAAAAACTATAAATTAATGTATCTACCCAATATATGCTACATCTATTTTGTATGAACTTATACATTATCCCTGACTTCCCCTCGTGAAAATTGTACAGTAATATGCAAGAACACTTGTTTAAATACAATACATGCAAATATAAAGATATAATAACAGAACAGGTAGCTCCATTGGGGGTAATTTTTTACTGTTATTCTGCTAATTCGAATCGTATATGTGCTGATAGCCCACGAATAGTCGTATAGGGCGAGAGTGAGCAGAATAACTGTTTTATTATATACACAATTATCGTTCTAGTTTCGGCCCTGCTGCTATATTCTAAAGTTTAAAACAACGCAATCTCTCGTAATTTGAGTTATATGTGTAGACTGGTTCAACGAGCTTCTAAATATGTCCCTTGAAAAATCCGTATGAATTAAGTCATTAGCGTTCATTCTGAGTTCAAGGCGGACAAATACGAGTTATAATTAACTTTGTAGGCGGATAATAATTGGTAAATCGTCCTTACTGTTCACATTGTATCACAATTTATTTGAGTTGTGTAGCTCTGCATTTCGCGCCTCTTTCTGTAATAGCGAAATACTGCTATGAAAATTGCGACAGTTATCAGTAACCCAACTACGACGATAACAGGGATAAGCCAGGCTTTGTTTGACTTCTCGCTTTGTTTCGTGTGGTTTCGCTGTTTGCCATTTTGCCCCTTGTCATTTTTCACCTTGAAACTTTTCGTGTTGTTTTGTTCATTGACATTGTAATTTTGCTCCTTGTCGTTTTGCTTCGCGCCGTTTGGTTTCTGGCATCGCTTAGCACATATTCCAGCTGCATTACAACATTCATCGGCGGGCCCACAATCATCATTTGAGCTACACTTCTCGCCAACACAGGTTTCCCTACAACGATCTTGCCAAAACCAAACACTTTTTTTCTTGCAGCAGTAATTCCCGACATTGCATTCAGAGTTCGATTTACATTGAGCGAGGCAGCTTGCTGTGTCAACACACTTTCCTGATCGACAACACTCCCCGCTTCCTGCACAGTCGTCGTTGGATATGCAAGATTGGCCAACGCAATTCGCAGCACAGAATGTTTCACTCGAAATGTGGGTTTTCCTACAGCACACACGATTGTAATCACAATCCGAGTTAATCTTGCAGCCGAAGCAGCCATCGTGTACACATTTATTAAAGCGGCAACATAACGATGAATCGCCACAGTCGCCGTTCGTCGCGCAGTACTTGTTTAAACAAGATGTAATTTGGCAAGTTCGTTTCGTTCTGTCGAAGCTCTTTGGATAATTACCACAGCAATGCTTGTAAATATAGTTGTTAGCACAGTTTGCATCGGTCTGGCACGTCTGGGCAGCTTCAGCCAGAGGTACTTCGATCCTAACTGAAACCCAAAAGGCAATGAAAATAATATGACGACTGGCCATCTCGAGATCAGGAAGGAGGAACAACAAACATCACCACTTAAAACAAAGCAGGGTGAACGGCTGTCACGTGAGAAATTCCGACAAATGAAATAAGGCTATTTTGGCGACGCTTGCATACATTGGCTATGCATGAGGGAATTGCTATTCATTATTAGCTTGTGTTTGAAACGAAAAGCAAAGTATTATATAAAGCCTTGTAATTCACGAGTATTAACGTGATGTGCCGACACTTTGGTGGGGAGGGAATTGTACACCAGTCTATTGGTTCTTTGCTATGGAGCTATATCTGTTACAGAAAAACTTAGTTGCCCGATTTTGTGAATGTACAAAGACACAGCGTTCGGTTTAATTGCACTGCCCGTTTTTACTTTCTAAATTTCATGGACGTAAATATCCTTACAAGTACTGCCATTTCTTTGTTTTTGTTCAATCGCTGATTCAGTTTGTTTGCAATCGGGAATGATATTCTGTTTGTCGTCTTTAAGGCGGATTTCCACTTACAGCGAAATTGTTTGCTAGCGAAATATTTGCATATTTTCTTTTGAATTGAGAACAGTCAAGTCGCACTAATTTACTTATGCTGTTAAAATTCAAAAGAAATTATG
This sequence comes from Dendronephthya gigantea, assembly GCF_004324835.1. NCBI lineage: Eukaryota > Metazoa > Cnidaria > Anthozoa > Malacalcyonacea > Nephtheidae > Dendronephthya > Dendronephthya gigantea. Next base: position 13,378 of record NW_021163600.1, on the reverse strand, counting down.
CAAATATTTCGCTAGCGAACGATTTCGCTGAAAGTGGAAGTCCGCCTTTATGCGACAGTTTAACACTTTATTCAAACTGATTGCTTAAAAATCCTCAAATCGCACTATTTTTGAACATTAATCACATCACTAATTTTACAAGGCAATAAGATTGAAGCCCTGCACTACAAGTCCACAATAACCAATCAGATGTAATATTTCAGTGTAACTATCCAATCAAATAACAATTAAGGGAAAATGGCACAAAATTTTACTATTTTGAGTTTTTAAATGCCCTGCAAAATTTCTTGACAAAAATAGATGAAAATTACTCACATTTTACACCGTTTACGGTTCCTTCAGGCAATAAATCGTATTGAATTTGTTTAATTTTTTGTGTGATTTCAAAATAAATATAATAAAGTGGTAATTGCACTTCGTATCGTACAAATGTTAATTTCTAACCTTACAAAACATGTTTTTCTGTGGCAACGGACTGAACACACAAAACGGGGATGATAACTACTGCTCATTGAATCGGCTCGATTCGGTAGAATTAATAATAGTAATTGCACTGAATGGAGTGCAATTTGGTGTGAAATCTAACTTGTGATTACACATCGCACTTCCCCTTCGCGGTCGTGCGATTTTGTAATCACCAGTTTGATTTCACACCAAATTGCACTCCACTCAGTGGAATTACGATTAATAATTTTATTGTTTACCGAACCGAGCCGATTAAATGAGCAGTAGTTATCATTCCAGTGTTGTGTGTTCAGTCCGTTGCCACAGAAAAAAACATGTTTTGTAAGGTTAGAAATTAGCATTTGGTCAATTAATTGGTCGAACTAGCTTGAGTCTACCGAGTTAATTCGTAAAAATTAAAACGGATAGGTTGTGAACTGACCGCGTGCACTCTGTTTTGAAGTATATATGTATATTGCTCATTAAATCAGCCTCCGAGGCAGTCGATTGGGGCATTGGCAGTGTTTTCGAATTCAGCCTTAAATTCACCAAACATTTCTATATATTAATGACGAAAGAATAATGAATAACATAAAGTTGAAACACGAGCCTGTCTGTATTAGTGATTTTGAAGTTTTTGCAAAAGATTATTTACCAAAGGGCATATTCGATTATTACACTTCCGCATGCAGCGAACGACGAGCAGACAATCTCGGAATCAACTGCAGCTTTCAAACGGTAAGATTGCCATTTAAGAATTGTTCGAATTCGACTGTAGAATCAACAGAATGAACAGATCGTCACAATGGAATGTAAATAGCTTATCTTAGCGAGGAGACGTTGTTAACTTGAATGTTCAAAACAGAATTAACACGATTACTTAACAATCTGTCGTCCTATATTTATCTATGTATTCAATCTAACGGCCGTATTTGTCATAAATCATATGTATAGAAATTCCACGTAATGCAGCTTGTACATATATAATAAAGAATTAAAACAAATTAACTGCAAATTGCAAATTGACAAGAAATGAAGGTTGGAAGTGGCTTTGGAATCCTGAACAAAATGAGCCGTCGGCAAGCACCTAAAGCCCCGTTTACACTACAGTCAATTTATCGGCACAGCACGGCTAAAATGGGTACCTGTGCCCAATTTCACTAGTGGTCAAGCTACCAAAACAAAGGCCGGGCGCGGAATAAATGGGCACGGGTACCCATTTTAGCCTTGCCGTGCCAATAAATCGAGTGTAGTGTAAACGGGGCTTATATATATCCTAGTATGAATATTTGATCATCCGTCTATTGTCAACACTTCAAAAACTGATTAATGGTCTCGGAGAATGCTTTAAGGCCCCTTTAACTTGCGTTTTTTGCTGCGATTTTTGGCGTTTTTCATTTGTGGGAAATTCCAGAAATTTTGCCAAAAATCAAATGGAACATGGTTATTTCTGGACAATAATTTTGAAATGTTTTCATTATGACACTGGACATTCCGGAAACGCAATCTGAATTTTCTGCTAAAATGGAAAGTGCTCTTTAAGTGCCATTTTCCTCTTTGAATAGATATGAATGAGTAATTAGTTACGAATGATCTGATGTGTAAGAACTGCATGTTATTTTAATATCAGTGATTACTCATTTACATCTATTAAAAGAAGAAAATCGCACATAAAATCGCAGTAAAAAATTATCGGAACACGCAGATCCACAAAAAAGTTCGATTGCTAAACAGTTGTCGGAATGTGAACACGCCAATTACATGCTTAAGTTACACCACCTCTTTGACAACCTTTATGAACAGTAGCGTAGCCAACCTGACGATTTTGTCCCGCTATGTAAATTTTGAGTTATTATAATTATTCACTTCTTACGAAATTCATTTTTTTCACAGTCAATGAACACCAAAATATTAGCATAGCCGGACAAATCGTCAGGCTGGCTACGCTACTGTTTATGAAACCAAATTTAACCAATGACAATGATACCGCAAAGAAACCTGATACAATGCTCTCTCTTCTTATATATATATATATATATATATATATATATATATATATATATATATATATATATATATATATATATATATATATATATATATATACACCAATTTGCAAAAACGTTGGCCGCAGATAGATAGATAGATAGATACTCGAAGTCTAATTAGAATTGCATATGATTACATTTGCATGGGATTTCAATCATATTACACAACATATGCAATTCTAATTAGATTTCGAGTATCTATCTATATATCTATCTGTGCCCAACGTTTTTGCAAACGGGTGTATATATATATATATATATATATTTGGTCTTTGGTCTTTGGTCTTTTGGTTTTAAGCATTTGGCATGAGCCACGGAGCGTTCAGCCTGGCTGCATCGTTCACGCTCTCGTGTATTTTACAAAATGCCATAGATCCAGACAAAATTGATGATTTATGGAGTAGGTGCAACATTTGACCACCTTTTAGAACGGCAATTTTTGTAAATTTTTGGCAGCTTCTCTCATGTTGAAGCAAACAAAATAGCTTGTCAATTGTTTTGGAAATTACCATGCTATTATTTTGATATTCGATTTCTAGTTACTGAGGGCCTTCGTCAGGAAAGTTCGTATGAAAATAAATAGGGGAGAATACATGTTTTGTATGGGAGGAAAAATAAGTGATAAAAATGGGCCAATAGAAAACAAAAAAAAAATATGAATACATTATATTGTTAAAGAGACGCCTGATTGTGGGCTAGGAATAGCCCACAATGGCCAGGTCCAACAAGGAAGGAATGAGCGTAACAAGAGGAGCAGCATTTGTTTCATCCAACTCTCCTGAATTGTAATTCAAAACTTTTTAAAGAAATCCAGTTAGAGGTAAACAGATATATTATATAAGTAAATATTTTCGCAGATCCCATGCATCCATGGAAGAGTCATAAGGCTAAACTTTGTCAAGTCAAGTGATGAGGACCAAAAACAGCTAAGGAAATTCCTCAATGTTATGGAGATTAAGAAGGTAAGCATATGGGTTAAGGGGAATCCCTACAGTTAAAGTACAGTTCAACCACGTAAGTCATCCCCGTGATCCACGAGTGGAATTATTTCTTGTATCATGTCAGCAGTTTGCAAATTTGCCTTTAAACTGTTAGACCTGTTTTTCTAGCGTTTCTTTCTTCTCTTTTGAATTTGAAACTTTGAACATTTATTCAGCATAGCAAGGAATAAATCTCATTGGACTTTCACGAAATTCTGCATTATGGTACGCGCGGTAAGCTTTTCTTTATGAATATCTCGAAATCGTTATGCCTCCAAAATAGATATGAGAAAATTTCACTGATTGTCAGTGTACGTGAACAAATATGTATATTGTCGCTTAATTTCAAAATTTGGCAATAAAATGCAATTGAATATGGTTGCCATATCAACACTAACAGTTTTCCTAATTGTGTATATATTATACCCAGGTAAGGCCAGGTCGATCCGACTGCTCTTCCTTAAGTGTATTCAGTATAAATTAGGTTGACATTTAGGGTTATGAACTTATGTAAAAATATCTTTGATCAGATTTGTTTAGTTTCCTGAAATCTGTTATGCCATAATTCGTACAGAAATGATTAATATAAATTAAATGCACGCGTCTGTGTATTTATAAAGGCTTTCCGCTCGCTTGCGCAATTCGTTATTTTAATTTCTGGGTGATGGTGACATCACAACATCCATATCACAATATGTACAAATATATATTTTATTAATGGCGTGCATGGCAGACAACCGCCAGGCCACGAACACATGAGTATTCCATCTGTGGCATTCATACAACGCCGGCCATACACGTGTAGTTATAAATAGTTATCTCTTATCGCTCCTCACACATAGACCTGTTAGCGAAAGACCACTTAACGAGAGAAAAAACAACAAGATAAACAGATTTTAATAATAAGTACATTATCGTTTTTTCAGGAAAAAAGCAAACAAGTATATTTATATCGATTTTTTATTTGGTTGTATACTTACTTGTGCAGTGTATTTAGACTTACATAAAGTCTTTCACATTTTAATTGCAAAATCAAAATGACGGACGTCGCTTGTCCCTCTAAAGGCGGTTTTCCACTAGCGATATATTTCGCGCGAAAGAATAAAGTCGCTTCGCTCGAAAAATAACGCTGGTGGAAAACCAGCTTTAAGTCAGGGCCTCGGCTTCGCCTCGTGAAATATCGACCGGACTCAGGTTCCCCAAACATAATTTTTTTCGGTCGACGGTGAATAAGTGTTACTTTAATTACTCATGCGAGGGTGAATACAATTCAAGATTAGCCTAGCCATGCCGGTTGAGTCGGATTTGGCATACTTACGAACAAAACGCATGCATATTAGCACGATAAAACCGAAAAAATATTTGGAGTGCCTCGTCGAGATCCTTTAGCATTCGTGCCTAGGTTTCGGCACGTATTTTTCGTGGATTGCAGATTTTTGATGTACACTGTCAATGACACAAATTTTAATCGTAGCTACGTCACGATATTAAGGAAAATGAACATAATGAAGTGGAAGCTTCAACAACATTAAAACGGTGTACTTTAATATCCCAATTGCTAATAGTTTGAAAAGCTCTAAATTTCCATTTTTAATGCAACCGTTTGTCAAAATCAGCCTTGCTTGACTTCCTGACTTTTATCCATTATTTTACAGTTTTGGCTTTCTGGCCTTTCTTAGATTCTCTAGGGATATTTAGTTTGTTTGCATAATAACATTCTGCCATTTTGTTTTGTCATGTAATAATTAATCTCATTATCGCAACCTCGTGAACCATTTTGTGTGAAACTGGATGCGCCTGATGATGTACAAAAAGTAAATGCGACCATTTCAATTCACCAAGTTCAACAACAAGAGAAAACAATGTTGTGATTTTGACGAATATGCTATGTTCAAGTCCAGATAAGATTTATTTTTCCACGAATCTCGTCTTTCATAATTAATTTCGATTATAGTTGTTTTATCTCCGCAGAAAAGTTCTGCATCTCGACTGTGTCAATGTTCATCAACGAAAGGATCCCTCAACGCCTCGTGAGCATAAGGTCTCTCATGAATTTTGTGATTGATCAGCCTCGACACAAAATTTTGAGCTTTGCGATCACCAAGTTTCTTCAAATTAACAGAGTTCCCTTTTGATATATTTCTCATTCGATCAAACCTGGAACCAAAAGGGTGTTCACCTTTAGTTAAGACGTAGAAAGCAATCATACCTGCTACCTGGACATCTGATTTCCTTTTAAACGACTTTTTCATCTTTCTCAATGGCTTGAGCTACTTCCATGGCATCCATCCAGGAGTACCTTTGGCGAATGTTACAACTGTTGTTTCATCGTCATTCAAAATACGGCTTATTCCAAAGTCTGCCAATTTCATGTGACCTTCGATATCAACCAGGACGTTTGAAGGTTTTAAATCTCTGTGCAATATTCCTTCACCATGAAGAAATTCAAGTCCTGATAGAATTTCTAGTCATTCGTGGACCATGCTCTTGTAGATGTTCAATACTGCATGCATGAACAAGTTCCTCAAGTTTTCCTCGCAAAGATCAACAATAAGATACATGAACTCATTGCCAGAGTGAAAATAACGATAGCTCACTATAAATGGACAGTTTTTCGTTTCAATGAGACTCATAATTTCCTTTTCGTTTTCAACTGTTTTATCCTCACTTTGTGTTGTGTTTTCTTGTCTTGATCTAAATCTTAGATTCATTCGGATTGCAAAGTATATCTTTACTATAAGTTCGATATTACAAAGAGAAGCTAGGCTATTTATATACATACAAACCCGGAAGTAACTAGCCGGATGCGAGATATACAACATCCTCCTTCTAAAAGAGATATAATATAATATATATTTTTTTTCTTTTCCTAAATTTTAAAAAACTTATGATCTAAAATACTTATGCTGAAATTGTCTTTATCAATTGTTCTACTTTATCTAATTTATTTTAATTCTATTTAATGATATTATCTACTTGTATATTTGCTGTCCGGCTTCTTTACTATGCGACCTGTCTCACATCACCCGGTTGCCTCCACAGGCTGCACGATTTATCAGTTCAGGTGTCTTCTGTATATCAGGCTTGATTAACTGTCTATTCCTCCGTAACTGAACTCCGGATCCATCCTCTGTAATATAAGAACGAGGAGTTGGTCCAAAACCAACTACTCTCGCTGGACTCCACGTTTTGTTAACAGGGTCTTGAACTTGTACCGCTTGATTTTGAAAGAGATTTGGCTTCTCCTTCGAATCCCTGTTATATAGATTTACTTGTTTCTTTTGTTGTGTTAATAACAAGTCTCTGGTTTCGTACCGATCGCTTGGTGGATGAATCTTTACTGGTAATGTTGACTTGAACATTCTTCCATTTAGTAGCTCTGCTGGAGATTTGAGTGTTGTACTTAACGGGGTAGAACGCAACGACAGTAATGCAAGACTAGGATCAGCTCCTGATTCCTTGCATTTCAACAGGATCTTCTTCACAGTTTGGACCTGTCTCTCAATGAAACCATGCCCCTTTGGGTAATGAGGTGACGAAGTGACTACTTTAAAACCATATCTCTTCGCTAGGTCTTGAAATTGGGCAGAAGTGAATTGAGATCCATTATCACAAATGAGCGTTTCTGGTATGCCTTGCTCAGAAAATATCGATCTAACCACATTAACTACAGTGGTTGCTGTTAAATTATTTAATTTCTTCACAAATGGAAATTTCGAGTAATAGTCAGCAATAACAATGTACCAGAAATTATTTACCTTAAACAGGTCTGCGCTCACAGTATGCCATGGTCTTGGCGGTACTTCGCTTGGAATCATGGGTTCCTTTTGCTGTGAATTCTGGAATTTCTTGCAGGCACAACAGGACACCACCATACTCTCAATCTCTTTATATATACCGGGCCAATAAACGCAGGATTTTGAACGGAGTTTGCACTTCTCCATCCCTTGATGACCACTATGGATTTCTCGCATTATCTTCTGCCGGAGTGATTCTGGAAAAATTCTACTGCCTAAGAATAGAAGTCCTTCTTGGATAGAAATGTCATCTCGGTTATTCCAGTAAGGCTTTACTGCTTGCTGTATTTTCTTTATGCTATCAGGCCACCCTTGTATAACTTGCTCGCTGAGTATTTGAAGAGTTCCATCTCTAGCAGTTTCTTCTTTATCTGTTGGAGCTCGACAGGTGGAAATTCTACTAGATGATGAATTTTCACACGCATTCCTGGGATTTCGTCTCCCTTCCTTGGTGACAGTCTCGATAGGGTATCTGCCTGGCTTGTATTTGATGATACAACCGTATGGTTGCAATCGTAGAAGCATTCTTTGAAGTCGAGGAGGTGCCATGTCGAGATTTTTCTTCTGGATCTGTTCCAAAGGACGATGATCACTTTCCACAACGAATTGCCTCCCATATAAGTAAGTGTGGAATTTCTCACATCCATATATCACTGCCAATAACTCACGCTCGATGTTGGCGTACCTACTCTCAGCAGGGGTTAAGGCTTTCGATGCAAACGCAATGGGCTTGTTCTCTTGTAATAGAACGGCTCCCAAGCCTTTACTTGATGCGTCTACTTGTAGCACAACTGACTTGCTTCTATCGTAGTAGGAAAGTGTAGTTTCTGTGCTTATTTGACACTTGAGTATGTTAAAAGCTCTTGTATGTGACGGAGACCATTGGTAATCAACGTTATCCCGGATTAACTCTCTCAAAGGTGCCGTGTGACTCGCCAAGTTGGGCATAAATGGCGCTAAATAGTTGACCATTCCAAGGAACGTGTGAAGTTCTTTCTTATCTTTGGGTGGTTCCATGTTCTGTATGGCTATGACCTTCTCTGGATCAGGTTTGACTCCATTCGCGGTATATACCATACCAAAAAAACTGCATTCAGCGGTCTTGATGATGCATTTCTCTCGGTTGAGTTTGATGCCAGCCATTCTTGTACGTTCCATTGCATCATGAAGATATAGATCGTGATTTGACTCATCTTGGCCATGGACTGTGATGTCGTCCGCAATCCCAGCAGCACCAAGACAGTTCCGATAGACTTCATCAATCTTGAATTGGAAGACATCCTGGCTCATTCGAAGACCAAACGGCATTCTTAGGAATCTATATCGACCATTTGGTGTATTAAATGTGGTTAGATATGATGATTCATCATCTAACTTAACATTCCAGTATCCATTACGAGCGTCTAATTTGCTGAATATCTTAGCTCCAGCTAACTTTGGGGTGATTTCCTCTAAGGTGGGTGTTGGATAGTGGTCCCGCATAATTGCTTCGTTCAGGTCTTTGGGATCCAAACATATCCGAAGCCTTCCATTAGGCTTCTCCCTTATAACTATAGAATTTACCCACTCGGTTGGTTTTGTTACCTTTTCTATTACACCGCTCTTTTCCATCTCGTCAAGTTCGAAATTTAGTTTATCTACCAGCTCTAATGGTACTTTACGAGGCGCATGAATAACTGGTTTAACTTTAGGATCTAGGGTTATATGGTATGTGTAATCTTCAAAACATCCAACTGACCCATCAAAACATTCTGGATACATCTCGATCAGATTCTCTTTATCCTTTATACGAGGACGGTCTGTGATTGGCACAGAGGGTTTAATATAACTTCTAGACCGACTTTGTTGCTGATTTACTATCTTTGCTTGATCCGCAAATCTAATACTCTTAGTGGACTTAACTTTCTCTTCACTAGGCCCCTGGGCAACACCTTGAGGGATGTTTCTTCCTTGTACCACTTTTGTTTCCAGCGCACAATGGAGTGAAACCAGTCCAAGGGCTCTACACGCTTTTATTCCCAATATAGCTGGACCTACTGCATCAGTTACATAAAAAACACAATTAAATTTTCCCCTTTTGTGCTGACATGGTATTAGTACTTTTCCAAATTGGGTAATCTCATATCCCCCATACGCAGTTAAGATAACCTCACTTCTTTGTAGAGCACCGTCCCTGGGCATCCCTTCTGCATTAATGAAGGAATGTTTAAAGTTCTCCAGGAACGACTACCACGAACACACACAACCCTAGCGCGAAGAAGAGCGAAAGCTATCTTCTTACGTAACCAGTTGAGAACTATGGAGGAACTAAAGTTCTTTTTCTCAGCCAGTTTGCCTGCTAGGAACGAGAGGAAGTGAGAAGTCTCCCTTCCACATCCACCATAGGCACTAAAAACGACTGGGGTGAAGGAGCCATGTTCAACTTCAACAATTCTTTGATTATAATGACGTTTCTTCTCACGTTCGTTGGCGTTAAACGAGCTGGTAAGAGTCTGGCGGCGATGTGTCGAAGCGTAAGGATTAAACACCCTGTCATCAAAAAATGCTTTTTCACATCTCTGCCAGAAACCTCTCGCAGCTATGTCCACTCTAGCATCATCGGCAGAATTAGCACTGGATGGAAGTACTTCGCCAGTTAAAGGAGCAAGAGCAGGTTCAGTAGAAACGTCATAGGCCACGTCGTCTATGGCAGAAGCGAGAAGGTCACGGATTTCGTCATGTCGTCGATGAATAAAACCTCCTTTCAGGCACGACAAGGCATGGTCCACGGTGAAAGATTTTCCACAAGCGCAGAAGGATGGAAGGCGCTTCAATGGCCACCGATAACGCATATAGATTGCGTCAAAGAACTCTGGTTTCGTGAAGACATACCCTTCATTAGCAAGTGGCAGTGCTGTCAACCAAGCTGAGGATCCCTTCAACTGGGCTAGATCATTTGCTCGAATTTGCTCTTCACTCATACTTGATCTCAAGTTCTGCAAGACCAGCTTGTTTTGGGCATGTCGATGATTAATTATCTCACGGCGCAAATCGTAGATGGATGCTCCATTTTCATTTGCTGGAGCGTCATCATTCTGATGGACGATCTTGCTTGAGAGATTTTGACAGATGGTCTTTGAGTTCTCATTTTCTTCATCGCACAGGTCGGAGAAGATAGGTATTCCAAGACCCCCATTCTCGTCGGCAGTGACAGTAACTTCCTCTCATGGATGGAAACACTACGGTTGTCTAGGAGCGCTGGCAGGAGCTTCAGGCTGATGGAATCATCTACCACTCGCATCGCAGTCTTGATACCTGGAACAGTGCGTATATGGTAAGTAAACTGTGCCGAAACCCTGATACAAATGCAGCATATGCAGCTTGGGGCTCAAATTTAGCAATTTCACTTAAAATGTAGATTTGCTGACACCATTTACTAACTAAAGACGAGATGTACTTATCTTTCCCATCTTCAGAGCCAAGATATCCTCCAAGGTACTTATGTCCTTCAGTTGTTATACGAACACCAGTTCCTGCGAACATCTCTTTGGCGGTCTGCTCCAGGTGCGGCTTCACAATCAACCAGGATTTGTCAGCACGCGGATAGTAACCAAGACGGGGACCATAAAATCAATGTTCTTCCACCAGGAACGCAAATGAGCAAGTGTACCAGCACCACTAAGGTCATCAGCAAAGGCAACATGTCGAACACGCTAGCATCAGATTTAATCAACTGCAGCAAGGGTGTAATGGCAACAGCATACAGCGGCATGGCTAATGGATCACCCTGTGTGGTACCTTCTGCAGAAGTAATTTCTTTCCCTCCTTGGAAAAACAATCTTGATGCTGTGACATAACAGTTGAAGGTGTAAATTGCCATGGCAGGACAAATGTACTGAATGTTGTGCAACATGATTCTCCGGTTAATTGAGTTGAATGCGTTTGTGGCATCCACCAATAACACAGCATCCGTTTCATCTTCTGCAAAGATTTCTGACATGGCATGAACTGCCGCCTCACAGCCAGCTGGTTGTCCAGCACAAAGCTGAACATCACCTGCACTTTCCATGATTTGAGGCTTGATTGCAAAGATAATTGACTTCCCGATGATCCTACGAAGCACTCACCAATTCCGATGGGACGAACACCTGGGTTCTTACCAGTGGTATTAAGCGACACGCCAAAAACGCCTCCAAACTTGTGGTCTGATCTGGTTCAATATCAACCTTCCGTGTTGCAAGTGTTCTCGCCATTAACGCAATCGCGGATCGCAGATCTCTTCCAGCGTCCCCATAATTGCGAGACACTAAAATATGCCGCCAGCCAAGTGCATCAAGACCAGAAGGACCAGCTGTCCTATTGCTGACACCATGGCATACAAAATGGTATGTCTAGGAGAAAATACATATATACACCATGTATATATGTATATACATGGCATGCATATACACCATGTGTCTGATGGTTGTACGATACATAATCATACAACCATCATGCATATAAACTTAATATAAATCAATCATGCCATGTTGATATATGATCGACATGGCATGCATATACACCATGTGTCTCATGGTTGTACGCTAATTAAACCAATGCTAATTAAAGCGACGCTAATTAAAGCAACTCTAATTAAAGCAACGCTAATTAAAGCAACGCTAATTAAAGCAACTCTAATTGAAGCAACGCTAATTAAAGCAACGCTAATTAAAGCAACGCTAATTCGAACACCGAATTAAAGCAACGGTAATTCGAACACCGCCTCATTCACTCGCGTTTGGTATGTTTCGCCATTTAATTGTTTTACTTGCTCGCTAGCGACTTGAACTTTTTTCATCCTGCCAATTATTTGAATGGTAAATTCCCTGAGGCCAGTGTAACGGCCGCAGCGCAAGTTCTATGTACATTTGAAAACGATGACGATTTTGCTTACGTCACGACGCGTTGTAAAGTTCGAAGAAACAAAATGCAAAACGCAGAGACAAAATTATATATTTTACAGGCAACAAATTAATTGTCTTGACCAAGTAACACTGCTTACTCGAGGATCATTAGAGTTGTCGATTATAGTTGTCGTAAACTAAATAACAATAAGATATTGCCAATTTGCCATTGAGTTACCGCATTAAAAACCAAATATACTTGCTTGTGTTGTACTCATCTTGGAAATGACGAAATACAAGTATAAATATTTCCAATTTCCCATTAAATGTCTACCATTCTCTTGCACAACCCCCCGAAGAATAATCTGATCCCCGGAAATGCAGTATGTTTCCTAGAATGCCGACAGACAAAAAATTTTTGCAAGTCGAGATTTCAGTTGACTTTACACTTCTCGGCCAAAGAGACTGCGCACGAGTAAATGTGAAAAACTTCATGTTGCGTCAGCAAGCAGCAGTAAGTGGATTGTTTTATTCTTTCGTAATGCACGAGTTTAGTTTTTTCATACCATTGATATATTTCTGCATTTCATCTATGCAAGACACGTTTTCGAATGTCCCAGCTGCTTCCATATAAAATATAAATTGAAGTAATATGCGAGTTAAACTGTTTATATCCTTATTTAAATGAATGAATTAAAGATGTGCAGAAGTGAAGATCTTTGCTTAAGATTTCCAGCAGCAATTTTTCCTTCTGATAAGAACTCCTAGTGCTAAATATTTATAGAGATGGACGTTGTAAAACTAGGCGATCGTTCGACTTTAGTAATTAAAATTGCTAAACTATACGTTAACAAAGAAGGTATACACAAACTAAAACAATTGTAAAAATCAACTTAGCTACATAACAGTCCCGCTTGTCGAGGCGACGCGCAGACCACGATATCCATGCACTATTGGTGCGACTACGAAATACTTATAAACGAGCACCTTTTTTTAGTACTTTACGACATGAATTTTAAGTGCGAGTGTGCTTGACGAATGCACAGAACCAACTGAGTGAAAAATGTAATTTTCGCAAAGTTTGTTTAATTGTAGTGCGAACGCTGGCGAAAAGAGTTCTGTTGCCGCAAGAACGATCTGGATCAACATCGCGAAATCGATCTTACAGCAAGCTAAGTGTAAAGAATCACTATATCAATATTTCGAAGACCAAGACGAGTCATTTCGATTAATGATATTGTTAAGTA